>NW_027192217.1:90693-140158 GCF_041956535.1 Calcarisporiella thermophila
AATAATAATAATATAATGAAATAATAGCTTATCCTCACCTTAATAATAAAAATAAGAGATTGGTGAGGAACAGTAAAACAAAATAGAGGGGTTTAAATAGAATTAAGAGATAAAGGAAATAGCTCAACTGGTGTTCAAGGATAAACAAAGATAAACCAACAAAATAGCAATCAACCTCAACAAAGTATCAATCAACATCAATAAGATAGCCATGAGGGAGTATAAGAGTAACCACGAGGGGTCGGCAACGTAGCGGTAATCAATTCCATTGGCTGCTCTACTTGAAAGATATCGCGCTTTCTGAATGTCTATGTGACTGCCTCTGTGACTTCCCCGTACAAAAACCAATTATCTCGTAACAAAATCAGATGCATGGTTGGTTTAGTGGTATAATTGCCGCCTGCCACGCGGCAGACCCGGGTTCGATTCCCGGACCATGCATTTTTATTATATTTATTGAATTTTATATTGTTGTTTTCTAAACCACCATTATTTCCATGGTCATTATCTTCTCTAAAGAATTTTGTTTGGAAAAATTAAATATTATCCTTTACTAACTTTTTTTTAGAAATTATAGAGAGGATATTAGATATTTAAATTACTGAACGAATCCTAACTGGTAGTTTTTTTTTAAAATAAATAAATAATTTACCAACTCGAACAATTTCATTAATCTTCGTTAGATGAACACCCAATTCATGGATTGGCCTCCATTTTCAACACTTCTGGTTTCTCTTGCTCTGACTCGTAGTTATTGTCAGTTTGTTCTCGTTTAGCGATTAGTTCGCGATCAGCCTTGTATTTGTAAAAGTAGCCTTGGATTAAATACCATACGAAGCTGGCGGCGCCTACTCCACTGTACATGAAGTATTTACTTGGACCTTGATGAAAAGATGATATGCGTTATAATTTGCTTAATTAAAATAATAAAATTTCTCTTATATACCTTTTACAACAGGATTCTGAAGTAGAGAAGCTTCAACTGCCGCCACCACAAGGTCACCTAACGAGATAAAAAATAGCCAAAAGGACGTAGATTGCGCCTTGAGGGCACGACCGACCTCTTCGTAACAGAAAAGTAGACCGGTGGGCGAGGTGAAAGCTTCTGCAAGAGATATTAAAAACCTGTACAGTTAAAGCGAATAAGTAAGCTTTGTGGAATGAGAGAAGATGATTTGTAACATTTTACCATTGAGGGAGTTGATAGAATATATGAAGACACCCATCGCAAGCGATGACATCACCTTTCGCGTTCAAGGTTGGATTATATCTATCATCCACGGCCATTTGGAGAACTCCCGAGATAATAAAGCTGGTGATAACAAGGATATATCCAGCTCCCATGCGTCGAAGTGGTGTACATCTAAATCCTCTCCTTTCGATCCAAGGATAGAGTAATCCAAGTGTCGGCACTAAGATAATAATTAGTACTGAGTTGATCACTTGGAAATTTTCAGAAGATATGCGCACGCTCCCCACTGCATTCTCCATCATCACATATTGAACTAAGGAATGCAGATCACATTAATAATTAATTAACAAAAGAAATCGAGAAAACTTTAATGGTTTACTTTGCCATTCGGTTGAAAGCTGATTGTATATCATCCAGAAGAATATCATGGGAATAATGGCCGAAAGCATAATCCCAAGTTGCCGAGTCTCTTCTACAAAAGGAGCACCAACGACTTCGTCGGAGAAGCTTAGCCAATTTCTCCTGCGAGCACGCTCCTCGCGAGTGGCCTTGAAATACCGCCAGCCTGCAATGAATGGCACTTTCAATGCTTTCCAGGGAAGAAATTCGCCAACTGCCGGCACAATGCGGTAGTATCTTCGTCCAAAAATGAACAAAATTGTCACGGCACCGAACACAAGTGCACACATCATGAAAGAGCCAAAGTAACACGAGTCGCCAAAGCACTGTACATTGTCCTTGAGAATTGGACTAACGTTCATGGAAATGGTAGCGCCAGCGTTGATGGAGGTGTAAAATACGGTGAAGAACCAATCGATACCCTGGCGCTGATTGGGGAGATACTGATCTCCACCGTGGGTTGATACACAAGGCTTGATGCCACCGGTTCCCATAGCAACTATCGAGTAAAGCAATTCAATATATTAAACGTAATACCAGTAGTAGGCTAAGGGGTAGCATCTTACTCATGACCAGAGGGGCAAAAAGAGCAGCAACGGGGATGTTTGGTGCTGTGCCGAGAAGACCATTGATCGAGAAAACTGCCAGAAGCACACACCCCAAAAAGTACAAGATTGAAAGATATACAATTGTGTGGTATTTTGCAAGGTATGAATCGGAAATTGCCCCACCAATCAAGGGTGTGAAGTACGAAAGCATTGAGAAAGTATGCACAAGCACCTTTGAGTATTCCTTGGAAATCCCAGACCATCTTGGAAAGAAGAGGGTAAGCAAAGGTTTGATCCCATAGAAGCAGAATCGCTCCCCGAATTCGTTGGGGACAATGAAATACACAGCCTTTGGAATACGTCGTGGATTTTTCAGCAGATATTCGTCGATGCGCTGGTTGAGAGCCACCTCAAGCTCGAGCAGTTGGCGGTCTTTCTCCGTTATTTCTTGTCCGGAAAATCGGTCCTTTGATAGAAATTAGTTAAGTATGTAGAGGTCAGTCATTTGCTATGAAACAGCTTAGGCCTTATAAAATCGGTGGGAATAGCAAGGTATTCTAAGTGGAGCAGGAGGTCTTTCTTACCTCTGCCAAAATTTCGTACACTGTCCGATTATCTTTATCCCCGCTTTCGGTCATAATTACGTGAAGTATTATCGCAGTTAATATCGAGTAGAAAAACAATTGAAAAAGAAATAAAAAAAAACAAAGGATCAGAGGTGGGGGGCTGCATTCATTAAATAGCGACAGGAGCTTTTATGTAACCAAGTGACTAGGTCAATTCTCTCAGGGTTTCGGAAAGCTGGACTGAAAACGTGCAGATCCAAGAACATTTACAAGCCCTATCCTCATTTTACAAACAAAGTTCACGTGAGTGGCATCATGTAAATAAGCTTGATCGATTTGCATAGAAGAAGCTAATGCCGGGTGAAACCAATGATGTTTCTAGACTTAGAGAGGGCACTAATATATGCGCAGCACTTATCCTTACCCCTTTTAGAACCTATCAACTCACCTCTCGTTACTCCAACCTTACACGGTTGAGGAGAGTTTCTGATTCATCGTCTTCTTTCCCCTCTTTAAGGAATCATTGTGGAGCTTCATGCGTGGCTCTGCGCCTGAAAACCTCGCAAGAGCCATTCTTCCTAACCTACTGTACCATGCCCCATTTCAACCGCTGTAATAAATGGAATTGTTTGTGAAGCGTTACAACCTTGTGGCGAGAGCATAGTTCGGCAAGGGCATAGGCTGTAACGGAGGTATTTTACGTCAGGTTGCAATGTTTTCATGTCTTTCTCTTTCAACAGATGAATACATCCTCCATAGTAAGGTAAAGAATTTTAGTTTTAGCTCCATACGTTTGCATTAAAGTACAAATGCTCTAACTGAAACGATAGTTTTCTTCATATACTAGCCTGAATTTGCATTCTCACAATCGGTCTTTAAGAAATGTGGCTATGGAAATAGTGCCGAATTTCGTCCCTTTTTTATCCAATCCAAAGCTGGCCCGACGTCCTACAATATTAGGACATGGAGAAGTGATATGAAGAAGTCAAAAGGGAGCCTCGTGGGAAACCCTTTCTCTATACAGCTGTAAAAGCACGAGGTTTATTGATACACCAACTTTTAACTAAGCCTTATCCCAGCTCGAGACCCAAATAATATGCTTAATAGTTATTCCTATTTTTATTTCAGAAAATGCGGCATATTTGTACCGAGGAGAATACCAGATGGTATGAGGAAAATTGTTCAGTCGAGTCTATGCTAAAAGCTTTGTACCCATGATCTTTAGCATATATAGATTTATATCCTTAGATATTGAAGAATAAAGAGAAATGGTCCTCGTTACAGACAAGCGGCCTTGTAGCTGCTTTCCTCCAGGGTGGCCATTTTTAAAGAGCTTCACATCTACTTAAGCAATTATGTGGTATTGTGTATGGATTTTGGGTAAATTGATTAATTATCATGATCGAGCTAACAAAGTCGTGTTATATCCCACACGGTGAATCCTAGTGCAGGCTATGAAGTACTGCTAGAGTTTGTGATGGCAAGTTGCGAGTTGTATATATATATGCACTTCAAACACCACTTTTTTAGGCTCGCAAACTGCAGTAAAAATGGGAAACGACCTGGTGACAATTTTTTGACGCCTCCAATATATGGCGTATTTTTAACAGAGTTCTGAAAAATCTCTGAAACTCCATTACTTTTCCACTCGAGTCAAATTTGTGAATTCGCGACTGATTTTTTCCTTTTGCAAGAGGAAAAAAAAACCAGAGATATTTATTTCATGGCTACTAACAAGCCTCTACCTCAGCCGAACGACATCAACGGTACATGGGAATTCTTGCAAGAGGGGATCGATCAGATCCTTAATCGGCTGGACGAAGGCCTGAGCTACGATCGCTACATGGCTCTCTACACGTAGGAGATCGGTGGTTAAAATATAATCCCTAATGAACTCTAAGTAGTCTCATAATTTTTTTAGTGCCATCTACAACTACTGTACTAGCGGGAGATCAAGCTCTTCATACAGCGTAGAACCTCTATCAAGTAGCGGTCCTCAAAGAAGTAATCTATTTTCAATTAATTTTCTGAGATAGAAAAAAAAAAATCATTCTTATCACTTGCATTCCAGCCGGTGCAAATCTCATGGGCGCTGATCTATACAAACATCTCTCAAATTACTTACAAAAGCACATGGAATTGATCCGCAAGGTATAGATTTATATCACGTTTAAACTTAAGACCAATTTCTCATGGAGGTATATTTGTTAAAGGAATCGGAGAGCTACATGGATGAGTCACTGTTACAGTTTTACGCAAAGCAATGGATCCGATACACTACAGCATCTGGGTTCGTTCACCACGTATTCCGTTATTTGAATCGTCACTGGATTAAGAGAGGAATTGAAGAAGGGCATAAGCATGTCTTTGAAGTTTACACGGTAAGTTTTAATGTCAAATGGGGTTGAGATCTCTCTGACGTGCGGTATGCAATTTTTTCATGGCTACTAGCTTTCTTTGGTGAGCTGGAGGGACAATCTTTTTATGCCGGTTCATCACAATGTAATGGCAGCTGTGCTAAAATTGGTTGAGCGGCAACGTAATGGTGAATCTATCGAGACAAGTCTTATCAAGAGTGTGGTTGATTCCTTTGGTAATAACGATAGTTTAAATGATGATTCTTGCCGCGTTAATCACTCTACTCTATTTTTAAAATAGTTGCCCTGGGTTTGGACGATACTGATGCCACCAAATCAACTCTTGAAATATATCAAAAGCATTTTGAGAAGCCCTTCATCGATGCCACTGAGCTTTATTATAAGGCCGAGTCTGAAAAATTCGTGAGCGAAAATAGCGTACCAGATTATTTAAAAAAGGTGCATTCCCCATTTTTTTGAATTTGCTTGAAAGTCCGATGATAACCATTTCTTCAGGTCGAAGCACGTTTAGCTGAGGAGGAGAGTAGGGTGCAAATGTATCTTCACCAAAGCACACACAAGCCTGTAAGTGGCCGCAATTAACTCTACTAGTGAATATTCTTATTTATGGACATGCATTGATTTCTAATTTTATATAATAGCTTATGACCAATTGTGAAACGGTTTTAATCAAGAATCATACCGACGTGATTTGGGATGAGTTCCAGAGCCTTTTGGATTTTGATAAGCAAGACGGTAATTTCATTTGGTTAGCTATTAATATGTTGGAGCTACATATGAATACGTATATTTTATATGTTAGATCTCCATCGTATGTATATGCTTTTGGCACGAATTCCAGAAGGATTAGATCCTCTGCGCGTCCGCTTTGAGGCTCACGTCAGACGAGCGGGGTTGGCCTCTTCCGAGAAAATTGCCGATGAAAGTGGTGAACAAATGGTAAAGATGGTTTATTAATGATCACGAGAAAGATCGAAATTCATTCTAATGCATCCACTTAAAGGACCCGAAGATGTATGTTGATGCACTGCTTGAAGTACACAAAAAGTACAACGAGCTTGTCCAAACGGCCTTCTGTGGAGATGCAGGTTTTGTAGCCGCCCTTGATAAGGCATGTCGTGAGTTTGTCAATCGCAACAAAGTATGCAAGGATTCTAGCTCGAGATCACCCGAGCTACTTGCACGGTACTGTGACTCACTTCTCCGGAAGAGTTCCAAGACTACTGAAGAAGGGGATTTGGAGGATTTGCTGAACAGCATAGTAAGTTCACAGCCCATTTTTTTTTTGGGGGGGGGGAGGGGAGGGAACTATGGGTGTGTCATTGGTGCTAATTTTTTGCCACAACAGATGACCGTATTCAAGTATGTCGAGGACAAGGATGTATTCCAGAAATTCTATAGCAAAATGTTGGCAAAACGATTAGTGAATGGTACTTCAGCGTCGGACGATGCGGAGGCAAATATGATTTCAAAGTTAAAGGTTAGTGTTAATTTATAGTTAATGCTAGCGTACGCCCCCGTCATGCATAAGGGTCCTTATTGGTAGGAAGCGTGTGGTTATGATTATACTTCGAAGTTGCAGCGGATGTTTAATGATATGGCGCTTAGTAAGGAGTTAAATGATCAGTTTAGAGAGCAAATGCAACACACTCATGATCCCAGCGAGATAAACGGTAGAGTTCTAATCGCTTCGATTTAGCTGGTTTTAATTAATAATCTTGTTCATGGACCTTGCCTTTGTAGTTGATTTCTATATCCATGTTCTTGGAACTTCCTCTTGGCCGCTCAATCCTCCATCAACTCCTTTCAATATCCCTGAAGATGTAATGAAGACCCAAAAATTGGGAAGCTGAAGCATTGCAAAACTCACCGGGCTGTTTTGTTTCCGATGTGATAGGTTGTCAAGACGTATGATCGTTTCCAGAAATTCTACCAAAATAAACACTCCGGTCGCAAGTTAAACTGGCTCTTCCATCTCTGCAAGGCCGAGCTGAAGACGAATTACCTTAAATCCGCAAAAACAAACTATACATTCCAGGTGTCGTTCTACCAGATGGGGATCCTCCTACAATATAATACAAGCGACTCCTACACGCTGAAGGAGCTTGCCGTCGCCACAGGGCTTCAGCCCGAAGTGCTGTCCGGGCAGCTGGGGATTCTCTGTCGCGCCCGAGTCCTCCTCCAGGACGACAGCGAGGGAGAGTCCGAGAAGTATGAGCTCAATTTCGATTTCAAGAGCAAGAAGATTAAGGTCAACCTTAACTTGCCGGTGAAATCCGAAGTGAAAGTAGAGACGGACGAAACACATAAGACAATAGAGGAGGACCGGAAATTATTAATGCAGGTAAATTTGATGGGTTTACATTCTAGGGAATTATCCAGCAGTTTATTAACTCGGTTTCTTCTCCTTCTCCTTCTCCTTCTCCCCCTTATCTCGCCTCTCTAGGCTGCTATTGTGCGCATCATGAAGACGCGAAAGCTAATGAAACATGTAGCACTAATGAACGAGGTCATTGCACAGTTGCAGTCGCGGTTTAAGCCACGAGTCCAGGACATTAAAAAGTGCATCGATGTATTATTGGAAAAGGAGTACATTGAACGCGTTCCAGATCAAAAGGATATGCTGAGCTATGTTGCGTAGAAAGTTGTGTTTGAGAGGGGAAGCTATATCACTAATAAATCAAATAAAAATGCATTTTTTCTCTTCAACTCGATCCACTGCTGCGCCGCTCATTGCCAATTTTTCCTGTGCACCCTCGCATTTTTTTTTATTCATTTTCATACTATATTTGACAGAACCTCTATTCTTTATCCTTTTTTTATTTTACAGTAGCAATTAATCATCTCATTTTAATTTATATCAATTCTAATGAGTTATCATCCTAATATCCCCTCTCCATCCCCCTCTCCACACACCTCCCCCACGATGACTCGTGACAAGCACGTCAGGGGAAGTCGTGGAGGCGGGCACGGTCGTGGCAGAGGTCGTGGCCGTGCTCATCGCAAACCCCCGCGGGACCAGCAGTGGGCGTCAAGCCGTAGGCGCTACGAGTACCATACTTCCGAGAATGGGTATTCTGATGACGAGTTGTTGCCCCGAGATGAGGAGCTGGAGCATGAGCTCTTTGCCGATCATGCCCACACAGGATTGAATTTCGAGAGATACGAGAGCATCCGAGTCGAGGTGGAAGGAGGTGGACCTCCCGCCATCAGAACGGTAATTCTGAAAGAGTTGGAAATAATGCCTTGCCATGTTCTCCTAATTAGTTACTGAATGGGCAATAGTTTGAAGAAGCCAATCTCCATCCTACGATAATGGAGAACATTCGACTGGCCAAGTACGCACGCCCCACGCCCGTCCAAGTATGTTTTTGAGGAGTGCATGTGTAATTCGCACTTGTTAACCTTGCGGATGTGCTTTAGAAATACGCTATCCCCATTATTACCGGAAGCTACGATCTGATGGCCTGTGCTCAAACAGGTATTCTATTCCTAGATTTCTGTAAACAGGCATACTAATGGTGAACTTGGGGCTCATCCATGCTTCTCAATTAAAAAGGCTCCGGGAAGACAGCTGCTTTTCTAATTCCTATCCTCTCCAAGATATTTGACAAGGCAAAGTACCTCGTGCAGCCCCCGTCTCGCTCCAAAGTACAACCAGTTGTTCTTATAATTGCGCCGACACGTGAACTGGCCTCACAGATATTTGATGATTGCCGACGGGTAAACCTCCCCCTTGATTATCAAAATCCATGCATTTTATCGATATGCTCACTGCTTGGCTAGTTTATGTATCGGTCGCGATTCCGCCCCTGCGTTGTCTATGGCGGTGCGGATTTCCGCTCGCAGCGGGAGGAGTTGGAACGCGGCTGTGATGTGCTAGTTGCCACTCCGGGCCGTCTTGTCGACTTTATGGAGCGCAATAAAATCGGGCTTGCACGGGTGCGCTATCTTGTGCTCGACGAAGCAGATCGCATGCTTGATATGGGATTTGAGCTAGCCATACGTAAAATCGTTCAGCGTTCTGGTAATGCTTTGATGGTTGCATTCTTAGTTTTCGTTCCCCTTAACAATCTTGCCTGGACTTTCCACCCCACTATTTATTCAAGACTTGAGTCGCGGCCGCCAGACGCTCATGTTCAGCGCCACGTTTCCACGCAACATACGCAGGTTGGCGAGCGATTTCCTGCAGACGGATCATCTTTTCCTGAAGGTCGGTCGGGTGGGAGGGACAACAACGGATATTACTCAAAAGGTACGGATCTATTTCGAATGATTAAAGTCGCATTCACCCTTGTTGTAACATTTTTTTTTACTCTTTTTTTTTCGTGGGGGGAAATACAGATCGTGTGGGTGGAAGAGAAGGATAAGCGGGAGACCCTCGTTCGGCTTCTTCTCTCCCAGCCGCCTTCACGCACCCTCATTTTTGTCGAGACAAAGCGAGGTGCGGACTCTTTGGACGCGTATCTGGTCAAAAACCAGTTTCCAACGACAAGTATTCATGGCGATCGCACGCAAGCGGAGCGGGAGGACGCTCTCTTGGCGTTCCGATCGGGTGTTTGTCCGATCATGGTCGCGACCGCAGTGGCTGCGCGCGGGCTAGACATTAAGAATGTCATGCACGTGGTGAACTTTGACTTGTGTAATGACATTGATGAGTATGTGCATCGTATCGGAAGGTGGGTGGTGGTTGTCAATTCTCCCTTTTGATTTTCTTTTCTCTTGCATGCCCCGTTTAATTAATCCAGGGCGGCTGTTTCTTTTTTGTGTTTAGAACGGCCCGAGTCGGCAACCAAGGGTTGGCGACCTCTTTCTACAATGCTAAAAACGACCCCATCGCCCGCGATCTTACCCAACTTCTACTTGAGTGTCGGCAGACGGTGCCTGATTTCTTGAAGAAATACATGTAAGTATCTTTCTCCTGGATGAGATTAATATGTCCTTGGCTCAATTGCGGTGTGTATGTGATAGTAGCGATGAGGAGGAAGAAGAGGAGGACGACGAGGAGTATGAAGATGACGAAGAAGAAGAAGAAGACGAAGAGGATGAAGAGGGCCATGGCAAGGATGTGGTCGAGGAGTACGAGGACGACGATTCTCAGAGCCATGAAGCCGACCGGTATGGAGAGGGCGAATATGAGGGCGAGGATTATGACGAAGAGTACAACGAAGAGTATGATGACGAGGAGTATGACGAGGAGGCGGTGGTGGACCGATACAACGGGCAGACTGTGGCTTCCTCTGATAACCTGGCCACCCGCGACTTAAGGCAGGAGGAGCTCGCTTGGAACATGAGTGAGTTAAAAGGTGCTCTGCCACAACGGAATGGGAGGTACAGGATTTAGCCATGCTCCCTTTTCCCCACTTCCCTCGACTTCCTCTCCTTTCCCCGCTGCCCTAGTCGTGCTCCCATTAGACATTCGATTCCAAACCATCCTTATTCTACCCTATTACTATATCTTTTCTGATCTGATGCGTATGTTCTTTTGCCACATTATACATTATTTTCTTGGAGTGTGTTTTTTTTCCTCTCTCTTTCCCCCCCTCAAAATTCAATCAATTAGTTCAACCTTCAACTTCAAGTCCAATCATTAGTGTGGGAGAAACGAAGCTATTTTCAACACTATTTATTTTTTTTCTTTTCTTTTGTATCTCTAACAGAAAACAAGAAGGCTCCACAGGAATACAGGCAGTAAAGGGGCGCAGACAAGCCAGATAGTAAGAAAAAGAAAGAGCGGCAAATATAAAGAAAAGAAGGTCAATGTAAAAATTAAAAGCAAGAACGAATGAAGCAAGGGTTAAGGGAGGGGCAACCCTGAGTAGACGAAAAAAAGAATTAGACAACACTTCAATTATTAGCGACGCATGGGTCCGTAAAAGGGAAACACTATCAAGACGTGGGAACACGCAACAACACGAACGAGTATACAACAAGAAATTAATCAAGAAACGGAAACATTTTAAGCTAGGCTGACGCGGACAACCAGAGAAAGGGTTCATATACACGTGAGCATCGCACTCATAGAGGGGGAAATACTAAAAGGCATAAAAGAAGTAACCGGTATTCATAATAAAAAGCAAAAAAGAAAAAGAAAAAAACTCAAATTAAATAGTATAAATAGGGAACATTTTTCTCCCCTTCATCCTGATCCCTATGGGTGCACCTCGCTTGCCTCTATTAGAAATAGCAAAATGGAAGCAATAAAAAATAAATATAGATATAGAATTAAGTTAAAAAAAATTGGGATGTAGAGAGGGGGGGGAGGAGAGGAAGAAGGAGAGGGAAGTAAAACCGGCTTTTTTATTGAAAAGGAACCGTTTTTTGCCACGCTCCCTCGCCCCCTCTCTCTCCTCTCTCCTCTCTCCTCAAGCAACTAAAAAATCCAAGAATAAATAATAAAAAAGTCATCAGAGAAAACTATAAAAAATAGGGGGTGTAAGGAGGAATCAGCCGAGGAGAGGCCTTCAGGGGGTGGGGTTCGCAGCCGGGGGCGGCGGCGCGGTGACCTGGAGTCCGGCGGGAAGCGTGACGTCCAGCTTGAGGGTCTTGAAGGCGTTGGAGAGCCACTCGACAGGACCCTGGGGGCCCACGACGGCGGTGCCGATGACGCCGAGCGGGGTATCGATGCCATGGAGGTAGTTGTTGAACATCTCCTCGACCGCCTTCATGGCGTCGGAGCCCTGGGCCTGCGGGATGATGCGGCCCTCGAGGGTGACCTGGTTGACGGCGTTACCGTCGATGAGCTGGTTGTTGGCGGCGACCTCGGCGACCTTGAAGCCCTTGAAGGTGTTGTCGAACTGCACCTGCTGCACCTGCAAGCCCACGTTGCTGGGGTTGGTGAGGGAGGTGGTGATGACGGCGTGGATGCCGCCGGCGGGGTCGTCGGAGGGCAGGTCGAACTTGACGATCTTGACGGCGTCCTTGAGGCCGTTCATGCCCTTGAGTGAGACCTTTTTCAGCATCTTGACGCCAGTGAAGGGGAAGCCGAGCGCGGTGACGGAGGCGTTGTTGCCCTGGACATCCCACTCGAAGCCCTCGCTGTGGATCAGGGTCTTGGTGAGCTCGGAGTTGTAGGCGGCGTCGGGGATCTGGGCGTCGGCGACGAGGTCGAGGATCGCGCCCTGGGTCTCTGCGGAGGCCTGGATGGCGGGCATGGTGGTGAGGGCGATGGGCTTACCCTGCCACAGGATGCTGACGGGCTCCAGGAACTCGATCTTGGCGTTGAAGGGGCCGGTGTTGGTGATGGCGCCCTGCATCTTGGCCTTGAAGGCGGTGTTGGTGGGCTCCATGATGGTGACCTTGTCGAGCTTGAGGCTGGCCCCGTCGACGATCTTCTGCACGATCGGGCCGCCGACCACGGGGATGAGGCGGAGGATGGTGTCGTCGGTCTTGGCGTCGACGTCCTGCTTCATCTTGATGGTGAACGTGTACTCGCCGACGGCGACCTGGGCCTCCATGTCCATGGTGGTCTTGAGGGTGCCGATGGCCTGCTTCGTGAAGTCGACGATGTTGAAGTTGTCGAACTGGCCGCGCTTGACGAGCTCGCGGCGACGGCGCTCAAACAGGCCGCCAAGGAAGCTGCGGCGGGTGGGCGGCTTGGGCTTGGGGTTCTCCTTGTCGATCTTGATGCCGCCCATCTCGGCGAGGGCGTCGATGGCGGACACGTCCATGCCCTTGGCCAGCGCGTTCTGGCGCAGGATGAGGATGATGTTGGTCGGCTCGAGGTTCATCTTGAGGGGGAGTGGGGGCGACGTGGTCACGCTCTTGCCCTTGAGCACGAGCGGGTTGGCGCCGAGGTCGTAGTCGAGGGTGGCGACGGGCACCTCGAGGTTGGTGACGCTGGCCTTGATGTGGGTGATGCGGAGGTCGGCGGTGAAGGGGTTGGACATGTTCACGATGCCGCCCGCGATGCTCGTCTGGGGGGTGTCGGGCAGGATCTGGACGAGCGCCGACTGGACCAGCTTCGACTGCAGGCCGGGCATCTCGGTGGTGAGGTCGATCTGGGACAGGCCCTTGTTGAGCGACTTGACCTCGGTCGAGGGCTTGTCCTTGTAGCCGAAGATGCTGACGGTGTTGGGCTGCCCGGACAGGAACTTCTGCAGCAGCTCGGTGCCGGCCTCGTCGCGCTTGGGGTCGAAGAGCGAGCGCGCCTTGACGAGGTTCGAGCCGAGGTTGAGGGTGAGGTTGGGCATGATCACGCTGCCGAGCTCGGTGTCCTTGTACTTGAGGCCGAGGGTGACATCGCTGGCCAGGCTGAGCGCCACGCTACTGGGGTTGGAGGTCTCGGTGTCGATGATCATGTTGAGGCCCTCCTTCTGGCCGCCGACCACGTCCACCTGCTTGATGGCGGGGGGCGGGCTCTTCAGGCCCTGGAGGCCCTTGAGGGTGATGGTGGAGTCGAAGGGCAGGTCGGTGAGGGTCACGACGCCGATGGGGGTGGTGGCCTCGCCGGTGGCGGAGCCGTTGAGGAAGACCTCGCTGGCCTCCTTGAGGGTGAGGTCGGCGGCGAACTGGTCGAAGTCGGCCTCGCGGCCCTTGGTCACCTCCATGGGGGAGCCGCTGAGGGTGAGGAGCAGGCGGCCCGTCGAGTTGTCCTTGGCGACGGGGGCCCAGTCGGTGGAGAGGGAGGCGAGCGGCCCGTCCTTTTCCTTGCCCTTGGGCGAGATGGTGATCTTTTGCTTGACGCGGTTGATCGTGAGGTTGAACTGGAACGGGATCTTGAGCTCGGCGGACACGTCGTTCGACGACGTGACGGGGGCGTAGGGGGTGCCGGGGGTGAAGGCCAGGTTCATCGAGCCGATGCGCACGTCCTGGATGACCTTGAGCGGGGGCACCTGCAGCTTGGCCTTGAGGGTGAGGGCCTCCAGGCCGTTCTGCAGCCACTGGACGCGGTCCGACTTGACGGAGGGGTCGGCGGTGGCGTCCACGGACACGGCACGGCCGCCGACGAACGCGCTGAAGAGGGTGGAGATGTCGGCGAGCTCCTTGGGGTCGGAGTGGGGGACGAGGCGGCCGGTCATGTCGACGGTGTTCTCGCCGGGGCTGAGGGTCAGGTTCTTGACCAGGGCCGGGCCCAGCTGCACGTTGCCGTAGCTGGTCTTCAGGGCGACGTCGCCCAGAGGCACCCCGAACGGCGAGTCGTTTTTGATCTTGGCGCGGAGCCTCATCTGGATACCGCCCTGCGGGTCATCGGCGGGCAGGTCGAACATCTCGATCACCGTGTCGGGGAGCCCGTTCATGCCTATTTCGGTCACGAGGAGAGAGGAGGGTTAGCGCGGGAGGGGGGGGAGGGCCGGGGTTAGCTCGACTCACTTACCCTTCACCTCGATGTCCTTCTCCACCGAGAGGTTGGGGGCCTCGCGGCCAAGGGCATAAATGGTGGCCTTTGACGACAAGTGCCACGTGAACTTATCCTGCACAATGATCACCTTTGCGAAATCCGCCCACGCTTGCTGGTCCAGGATCTGGAAGTTGGTGAGGGCGTTGAGGGTGCCGCCACCGCCGTGGACCTCGGCCTTGGGGAGATCCATCCGCCCCAGCACGCGATTCTGCCAGGACACCTCCACGGGTTGGTTGAATTCGAGGGTGGCCGAGAAGGGTCCTGTCATAGCACAGAGTGAGCAATGGGGATTGGAGTGGCCCAAATTGTGGCTGGTGTTTTACCTGTTCCGGAAAGATAAGACTCGAGGTTGAGGCCGACCTGCTTGTCGCTGGCGCTTGTGATCAGGGCCTGCTTGACCTCCAGGCCGGACACATTGACGATGTGCTGGGCAATCATGGGGAAGAAGACGATCAGGATGAGGGGGACAAAGATGATGATGAGGGCCGCGACGATGACGGCGGAAATGATCCAGAACCATCGCTTGCGGTAGAAGGGCTGTTTGAACACCTGCTTTTCTTGCTGCTCGGAGTCGTAGTTGATCTCGGACACGTAGTTGTCCTCCTCCTCGGGGAGGTTGGCGTTCGACTCGCTGGTCTCGGGTTTGCGGCGGAAAAACATTATGCGGGTGGTATTATTACTATTATTACTACTACTACTACTACTATTCTTATGATTAGGGAGGGGAGGTTGGGATTACTACTGGTGGAGTATTAGTGGATGGATGGAGAGCGATGCGGCAGTGCTCTGCTGAGAATGAAGCTACGGAGAAAGCGCGGGGCAGGGCAGACAGCGTCCCCCTATTCTTCACAGGCAAGGGCTTAGTTAAGCGGCGGGGATTCTCTTGCGCGAGGATCGGGGCCTTGAGGAATGGGAATGCTGGCGGTATGGAATGCGGAGATCGCTTGCGGTTTCAACGCTGGGCGGGACAGATACTCATTAACGAGCCGGGCGGGAGCGTGGGGAGGGGGGGAGCGCCGGGTCGCGGGCGAGAAAGGAACGGGGGAGAGAAGACGGGGGAGGAGAGGCAGAGAAAAGGGAAAGGAGAGGAAAAGAGAGTTGGGGGCGCGAGCGGGGCAGCAATAAATTCGCTTCTGCCCGGGCAATATACTTCAAAAGCGTAATTCTCTGTTCTATCTCGGGAGCGCGCATTCGCTCCAGCGTCGTGCATGTACGCTTCCGATTCTCTGCAACCGCGTGTGAAACCCCCCACACGGAGTTCGATTCGCCCTCTGATTATTACCGGTAAAATTCACAGGAAAACCGCCGTTGCAACTCCGCGCCCGCTCCCGTTGGCTGCGCGCCCTGCTGCTTTTGGAACACGGTGCCACCGTGTTTATTTGCAATTTACCGCGGAGGCCGTGTCACGGGCTCCTAAGCACCAGGCTTCTCGAAAGCCCCGAGGCCTCGCGAGCGCGCCGGCTCAGGCCCTTGCGCCCGCCCGCCCCACGGCCGCATTAAGGTTCCGGGCGCAACTCTATGCCTGATCCCCTGCGCGCTTGGCCTATTTTTAGCGGCTGCGGCCTCGTCGGCTGCGCTTCTGCGAGCCCTGCTTCTGATTCCCCCCGCAAGCTAGCTTTCATTTGCAAGGGCGCGCAACGTTAAGGTTGGCGAGAGGAGAGGAGCGCGTTGCAGAAACGGGAAAAGCTCCCCATGACGCTGCATCCAATCTTGATAACAAACTTAATCTAAGCATATGAAAATAGCCCCTGCTGATGGCTCTGTGTCCTGAAAGCTGCCCGGCCGCCTCCTGCTCCCCACGCCCTCTCCCCTGCGCCTCAGCTGCGCCGCGGGGCTTCCCCGCACGCCCCGAGGACGGCGCGCGGCGTCGCTCGCCACGGCGAAGCTTGCCTGGCCCCGTGGGCCGCTGCTCCTCGCGGAGGCAGCCTTGGATGCCTGTGCGTGCCCGAAGCCAGGATGGCTGTGTTCCAATCCTGATAGAGGTGGTGTCAATATTTTATGCTTTGCTTGTGCCATAAAAGCATATTTTCGCCACTCATGCTCATTGATGTGGAGCGTGGAATCCGCCCCTCCCTCCTCCTCCTCCTCCTCCCCTTCCCCCTCGAATTGCATTCCTACCGCGGTATTGCCCCCGCCGCAGCTCCCGCCTCTTTCTTTCTCTCGTGAATATTACGGCCGCCATCGAGCGTTTATCTCTCCTACTTTCTCCGCATTTCCGCATCTCTGCCACTGCCCCGTCCCATAAACCTAGCCAAACTAGGCCCATGGCTGCGTGCGATCTGTGCCCGCCAATGGTCGGCGCAAAGCACTTTTGCTACGGGCGGAGGCACGAGGTGTGTGGAGAAATAGACTCTTGCCGTACTCTCCCTCGCGGGGCAAGGATTGGGCGTTCTGCCAGTCTCTTTTGGTTTTTTGCCGGTGAAAAAACGGCGTTGTAGTTGGCATGGGAAGCGGCGCGGCCCCTCCCCCCCCCCTTGCGTGCAGGCATGGGCTCAAACGGGCCAAGGTTCGGCCTGAAACGAGCCATTACGCTCAGGGCAATAGTTAAATCGGGCGGGCGATGAACTTTTGCGGGGAAACTTTTAAGGCCTAGTGCCCGCCGTGCGGGGCATCGATATGAAAAAGGTTTAAAAATAAGCGGAGGCGGGGAGATTATATTAGCGAGTACTCAAGGTTACAAATTACTAAACGAATTAGACCGTCTGAAACCCCGTTATCCTGCCAATACGGCGTGCTTTGCCCGGAGTGCCAAATAGAGCTCGAGAAGAGGCGCCATTGGAGAAAAAATGTCGATTCCAAAAAAATATGGTCAATTTTTAATTAATTAAATGAAAAAATTTGGCTGTGTCATATGAGGGGGAAAAAGGGCGAGAAAAAGAAATAGAATAACATATCAAAAGAAACTTGAAAGGGCAATGGCAGAGGGGGGTGGCGGTGCGACTAAAAGACTAGTGGTGCATGCAAGGCGGGATCATCAAACAGCAGCTTTCGCGGCGGGGGAATTCGATCGCCAGTGTCGCTGCCGTGGAGCATCTTGAACAACCCTGTTCCTGTGGGCATGGGAATGCCCATGATGATGCATTCACTGACGCCCTCGATCGGGTCCTTCTTCCCGTAGAACGCGGCGTCGAACAAATGGTCCGTGGTCTTCTCGAAGGAGGCAAGCATGAGCACGCTGTCCTTCATTCTCGCAACACCAAATCGCGTCACACCAAGCACCTCTCCCTTGTAGGTCATCACGTCGGCAAGCAACATGATGTGGCGAGGATCGACGGTCATGTTGTGCTTGTCCATAACATTCTTAATCTCATTGATGATGGTGGCTCTACAAAGCATCCATATAGGCGGTTAGCAGTGGAGTCGGAGGGGCTAAAATAAATACGGTGTTCTTACCTTGCTGCCTCGATACCCAAAACTTTAACCACCTCCATGACGTGGTTGGAGGTTGTTTGCGTTCCGATAATCCCTTCAATCCCCATCACCTCCTTGAGCCCATACCCCTCAAAGACCAATTCTTTGTCACGCTGGTTAATAACACCACGATTGACGCTAGCAATACCCTAGAAAGAGGGTTTGGCGGGAGGGGGCAAACCCATGCAGAGTTAGATAGGGGAACAGTTGGAAGGGGGCGCTCCGGAATATATATATATATATATATTTTCCCACCCACGCAATAGGAAATTTACCTTGACAAGAATGTTAGGCAGGACTCGCTTGAGGGCCTGTAGATTGTAGTAGGCATCTTTGCCGTCTTTGGAGGAGGCGTACACCTTGATTTTATCGGGCTTGATCGTGTGCACATTCTATAGAGGGAAGAGGATGAGAAAGGGGTAGGAAACGAGTGCCAGAAAACCACCGCATGGTGTAGGCAGCATAAAATGCAATTCGGCTTACCCCTTCGCCGATCTTAAGTTTGGGCGCAAACATAATCGCAGACGCAATGTCGTAGAGGGAGATTTCCAGCTGCAGCTTCTTGATGGCCTCCATGTCGATCTTCACGCTGAGGTAGCTCTCGTCCGGCCGGTAAACCTCTTCGATATATTCTGCGATCTGCGGGGAGAAAAGATGAAAAAAAAAGGAGCACATTGTCAGCAAGGCATTCACAGTACAAGCTTGCCCACGCACTACTCACATCACCAAGCAAGGTTTTCTCCACTCGGCCCTTCACAATTCGCGAGGCCTGGATCTCGTCGGCGCACGCCAATTTACAGGTGATAAGCGGGGTACTGATCAGTTTGGACGCGTTGATGATCTCCTTGATACGCGGCACACCAAGCGTGATGTTCATACTGGCTACACCGGCAAAATGGAACGTTTTCAGCGTCATCTGCGTGCCCGGTTCACCAATTGACTGTGCTCCAACCGCTCCCACGGCTGTTCCAGGCTCGGTCAACGCCTTCTGGTACTTCCGGTGGCAGTGGTTGAGGAAGGCGCGCAGCTGAACCTCTGTGATCGAAACCTTGTTGTTCACAATGGCAAGCGCAGCCTCATCTGCCGCCACGTCCAGATCCACCTCCTGGTGCTCCTCCGGTGGCTCCTCGATCTCCGGATACAGCCCATACGCCTCTCTTGTGGAGGCAATCTTATCGACAAGCTCCTCGCGGATGAAGGCTTCCAGCGACTCTAGGAACCCAGAGGTGCAAAGCTTTTGGAACCGGGGCTGCGAGAGTTCCTCATGGGTGATCTTGGCGATTTGCCACGGCTTGAGGGCCGGCTCATCACGACGAGGGTGCATATGCTAGTGGGGAAAAATAAAAGCAAGTGAGCATGATGGCGTTTGAAAGGCACGGGCTGGCGTAGATAAAGAGCAATCCGACTCACCTTCGCATTCCTCAAGTTCTTGAGGAAGTTCACCGGCTGCCCATCGCCCTCCAGCGTACACGGATCGAGATTGTCACTCCCATAGGTGAACTGGACAATGCCGCCCGTGGAGTTTCGCACGGTGGTATCGTAGTGCGCCGTCAAGTCCTCGAGAGCCTTCATCAACCGGCGCTGCATATACCCTGTCTCTGCCGTTTTGACCGCCGTGTCCACCAAACCCTCACGACCAGACACAGCATGGAAGAAGAATTCGGTCGGGGAGAGGCCAGAATAGAAGCTGTTACGCACAAAACCCTTGGCCGGAGGGATTTTGGCTGAACACGTCAGAGGAGATCAAGGGAAAAAAAAAGTCAGTAAAGCTGAGGCAAACAAGCACCCGGAGCCAATCTTACAGTGTTTCAAAAAGTGCGGAAGCGAACGGTCCTCGAACCCATCCGGAATACGCTTGCCACTGATAATCTGCTGCCCGACACAAGCCACCATCTGACACACGTTAAGGACGGAACCTTTGCTACCGCATGCCGCCATGATAAGGGGCGCGTTGTGTCTGCTCAATTCCGTCATGCACACCTGACCCAGCTCCTCACGCACCTTCGACAAGACACCCGAAATCTCCGACTCAAGCGTCTGCTCCTGGTCCATACCCGGCATGTTCTCGAGCTGCCCCGTCTTCGATTGGTGGATCAGCTCGTCGACCCTCGAGTACGCGCCCTCCACACGATCATCCTTGAGCGCAAGCAGCTTCTCGCCAGACTGCACATCGTTGATGCCAATGGAGAACCCGTGGTTGGCCAAGAAACGCGCACACAGTTTGGCCAGCCGATTCATACACAGCGCGGCCTCGATCGACCCATAGTCCTTCAGGACGGCATAGAAGATCGAGTTTTTCCCTTCTCCAACGATGGATTTGTCGACCACTCCGCAGAGGAGCTCGCTGTTGTAGATCACGAGCCAGCCGTCCTCTGGGCACAGCTCCCGCATCCTACCGTCGCGCTTCTTAAACGATTTCGTCTTTGTGTCAAGATTGATGATCACGGGCGATTTCTTGTTAGGCCGGATCAGCACGTTGAAAATCTGCTTCCCCGTCCACAGTTGAACAGGCTACGCCAGAAATGAATTCCATCGGATTTGTTTAGCTGCCTGGGGAACAAGAAGAGAATAAAATGCTACGCAATGAAGGCCTACCTTTAAGATGGCGGGCGGGGGAAGGTCGATCTTCAACTCTGCGTCCCCCAAATAGGAGCAGATCTGGACGAACTGTGCTCGAGTGTAGAAGTTGCCTTTCTTCGAAATCAAAAAGGACGACGTGATGAAATCCTGGGTCGCGGCAATCAAAGGCTCACCGTTCTTGGGGGTGACAAGATTGTTTTTAATGCCCATCAGGTTGATGGCTTCTGCACGCGCTTCCTCGGTTTGAGGAAGGTGCAGATTCATCTCGTCTCCATCAAAGTCCGCGTTGTAGGGGGCACAGCAGCACACATTGAAGCGGAAGGTGCGCCATGGCATGACTTTGGCCTGCGGAGAAAGAGGCGGCATTAGATGATCCAATACGTTGCGTAGGAATTACAAGTGCTACTTACAAAGTGCGCCATGATACTCATTCGGTGGAGCGACGGCTGACGGTTGAAGAGAACCACATCTCCATCCATCAAATGGCGCTCCACAATGTCGCCTATCTTTAGATCAGCGGCGGCGGCCTCTCGGTTGGCAATCTTTAGATACTTCTTGAATCCATTCCCGGACTGCACATAGTTGGCTCCCGGGTGCACGTCTGGCCCGTTGCGTACATACTTGCGCAACCGCTCAATGTTATGTTCAAAGACTCGCTCCGGATAAGTCAGAATTTTCGCAACCCTATCTGGAACGGCCACCTAGCAATGATCCAGAGTTTGTTACCATTTCGAAATCCATGCCTCTCCCAAAAATGGCTTGTCAAAAGTTACCTGATCAATACGCATGTTGGGGTCGGGGGAAATAACCGTACGGCCGGAAAAGTCGACACGCTTTCCCGACAAGTTTCCACGGAAACGGCCCTGTTTACCCTTTAATCGCTGGCATAGGCCACGAATTGGCTTTCCGGTCTAAGGGGGAGGGAGGAGGAAAAATAGAAATAAAATTCAAGTTAAGTCGACCCTGTAAACACGAAGTGGGGATTTAAACATCCAGGAGTGATATTTACAGTGGCTAACGACACACCAGGAAGCTCGCTATTAATATACATTGCAATGGAGAGCTGTAAAAACTCCCATTGTTCCTAAGTACCACAATCAGAGGCTTAGTCCACCGTCTCTTTGGCGTTAAAAGGAGGCACACAAAATACCATTAAACTATTTATCGTCACTCCCTTATCTAGCCCGGTTTTGATGAGCGCATTGGTAAAGATGATTTCTGTGAGTTTTGCCGTCAAGTCATCCTCCGTGCTATCGAAAATGCATCAGCAATTCAATGTTCAACCATTCATATTGGCGGCAATTCGTCAATAGTATACCTTGCACCGTCTTGCGCGACCGACGGACGAATCGGCACCGGAGGCACAGGCACATATTGCCATATATACAGTTCAGGTCGTCCGTGCTCAGGGTCGAGCCCAAGCAATTCGGCGTCCTCGTTGGAGATATTTTGGAAGAGCTGCAGAACTTTTAGAGGGTTGAGGTCTTCTTGAGCTTTTGACAGATGAGTCTTGAGCTCGGGAGTAAGCGAGACTGCTGTGTTGAAGGTCGCTCTAAAAGCCTCCTGCTCGGGAGCGGTCTTTTTTGCTCGGAACTTTTCGTGAATGATTTTGAGGGGGCCGACCTTTTTAACCGTGCCTAGGTGAAATGACAAGATGAATTGAAGCGTCACTAGTTACGAAGAGATTTAGCGTCCATACCATTAGTTGCACCGCAGTACGGGCAGTGTACCACTTTTTTGCATTTGTCGTTCACCGCCTTTGCAATTGTACGCCGCTGCATATTTTCGAGACGGGGGGCGCGTAAACGCTTGAGATAGACGCGGCGATCTTCCTCCTCCAGCATGACTCGACTACATGTCTAATGTCAAGCAACATCATTAGGCTATTTCACTCCAAATAAAAAATGAAATACAAGAAATAGTCTACCTTGCAAATGTTTTGCAAAATCACAATGATGGCCCTGAAATACCCAACGTGGAATGCAGGCAGTACCAATTTAATGTGCCCAAAATGGCCAACACATTCGGCCATCTTCAGTCCACATGTCTCGCAGAATCCACCTTTGTCCGATGTTCCCTACATCAAGGTAAAATTCGTCAACAGATGCGCCCTAAATATGCGATTTGAGTTCGAGTTACCAATCGCAAATCGAGTACACCATGTTTGACTGGCGTCCGCTCCGGTAATTGGTAGAGATCGCGGTGTGTAACTTCGAGCTCAGAGGATTTCACTACGTCCTGGGGCGAAAGGACGCCGAATTGGATGTATTTACTACGGGAAAAAAAAAGAAAATGGATTTACTACGGCTGGTTGGAGCTAGGAGAGTAGATTGGATATTCACATTTTCTTGGGTGTACTCTTAGAAACTTGTTCCTTCATTATGAAGTTACTCTTGAATGGCGGCAAGAATCAATCAAAGGAAAGAGGGGAATAGCACCCCGTGATGATATTTAAGATATTCTAGTGATGGGGCGACAAAAGGAGGAGAATGCGGAAGGAAGAAATTGGGCGATGGAACCTAATGCAAATATTGTGTCTTTCTATTGAGTACGAGTATCAGCTTATGGCAACGTGTTTCGAATCGATTTTATTTACGCTACGTGAAAAATCGTCACACACAGGAGGACTGTTCTTTGTATTTCATATCTTTGTTGTCCAGTTTGACAGCTACTGCTATTTTTCTCTGGAGTGAACTCAGCAGCAATAACGAGGATGTCGGCTGCTAAAGATATACCAGAAGTCCGAGGTTCCATACACTTCTTCTTACGTCCCTTTAGGTATACGATCTGACTGCCTTTTGATTCATAGCCAAATTAAGAGCGTTGGCCGAGATGACGCTAGGCTATATTAAAGAGCTATACAACCCGCCCGTACTCGACACCGAAGCGTTTGACGGGAAGGCATTTAAAGACAATCTTGGTACTTCCTACCCATGGCTCTTTGCCTTCTTCTGTTTCTAACTGCTCGCGCCACTTTAATTACAGAGAAACTCGGGATGATTCTCTCCAATGACGCGACAAAACTGGCCATAGCCTGCAAGCCCCCTTGTGCTGCAGACACCGCCATACCCATGATCGAAGCCCTAGGAACAACACTATTAAGAATAGCTGGGCTCATTAGTGCTATTCCTAGGTGGGCAGGTCGCATCTATATTCTCGAGGTGAAGAGAGCAACGGAAGACATCTTAGGCGGTGTGGTCCAGCTATGTAACTCGTTTCTTGGCGAGCACGCGGTCGATACTGGCAAAAAGAAAAATAGTTATCTGATGTCGGCTGGGCAGGTTTGGCATGCCTGTGATGTGTTCAAGGCCCTTAGCGAAGAGAACTCAGAGGCCGTTATGAAGCGATGGAGAGGGATGATCGAAACAGTGGAGGACGCCATGCATGAGCTTGAAACTGCAATTAAGGAGAAGGAGGACTCTCAGCAAGCAGAAGAAGCGGAAGAAGAAGCAGACGAGGAGGAAGGAGATGGGTGGGAAGACGTGCTGGGCGAATCCAGGGCTCTTACTAAAGAAGAGATGGAGACGGCCAAGAGGTGTGCAGCCCTCCTCAAAATTACACGAATGCTGCTGAAGAAAATACAAACCCGCAGCATTGTTGGCAAGCGACGACAGAAAGAGATTGAGTTGCTGGATCAGTCGTGCGAGCTAAGCGAGCGGCTATGTGATAGAGTGGATGAGATTGCAGGGTATGTGGATGAAATCCCGAGTGATGATAAGCTTGCGGAGCTCGTCGAGGAATTTGTGAGCACCGCATCCGGGGTAATCAAAGTTGCGACTGAACTTGCGGAAGAGGAGCACAAACCATGGTTTGAGGTACTCTCATAATGCTTGAAAGCCCTTCCTTTGTTTTATGGAGCTAACTTAATCTTCCTCTAGACTTGCTCGAACCAACTCAAGAAAATTGACGAGTATTTTCAGGAAAAGGCCAAGAGAACAGCATAAAGAAACTCAGTAAATAAAGTTTTAATAGGATATACCCCTTGTCATCTGTATCATCTCATCAAAAAGAAGAAGAAACAAACACGATCAATTTTATATTTACACCTTGATGGAAAAAAAAATCAGCTCCAGGAAAAGAAAAAGATAATTTAAAATACTTCTAAGAGTTGAGTTTGAAGGGATCTACAAAACAAAACAAAAAAAAATTGCAATATCTAGTCATAGGTAATTGAGAACACCTCCCCGATATCGTGGAGCACCTTCCGTACACCCAGTGCAAGCCCCACCACCGCTAACCCCACATCGGCTGCCAGCAACGTGAAGCCACCACACATAAAGCGAGGCGCAAACACCTTCCACACCATTAAGTGCCTTCTGAAGTAAGCTGCCCAAATAGTCGCACTTGTTGTGTTTACCGTCGCATATAGGATATACCAGAGGCTGGCCTTCGTCAGAAGGTGTAAAAACGGTTGTTTATTGATGGGCGAAGTCTTCCAGAGGACTAGCAGCGGGAGAGCAACCGCGAAAAAGACGTGTGAGCCCAGGGTGTTGAGCACAATGAGAGGGGTGCTGAAAAGGAAATTGAGACTAGACAGCCCAATGAAACTACTCTTCCACTGGAGGGAGGGTATGGTCGCCTGGTGGCCAGTAGCAAAGAAATGATGCATAGCAAGCAAATACATTGCCGTGACTTCGAGCACCGTCAAGCTCGGTCCACGGACTTGCATTTCTACCTCGCTTTCTTTTGACGTGTTCTTTGCCTCGCTGGGGCCCGGCACCACCTCTGCATCGCCTTTAGCATCCGAGATCTCGAGAAGACACAGCAGTTGGCACATTCCAACCGCAAGAATCACACTACCGCTGGGAAACTGGGTCAGAGATATGATGAGATATACAATCGACAGGTAAAGCAGGTAGCTTGATCCAAATGCGTTGGCATATCCCAAGATAAGCATTGTGCGTTGAGGTTGCTGCTGTAGTTGCGTTTTCACGCCCCTTTTTCGACCCGAATTCACGGATCCAGCCCGGTCTGCCTTTTGCAAGAACATCTCGAAATCCAAGCACACCGGGTTGGTCCACCATCCACTTGGACCAACGACAAGCCCCAAGCCAAACGCCAGCCGAACCAGCATGTTCTTCAAGGTCACCTGCCAAGGATCTTCTCCGGCAGCATCCAGGATCCAGTACGCCGCGCCAAGCAACAAGCCTCCGCGCAGGCCCCAACCAATCCAGAGCGGAGCAAAACCGTAATAATTTCGCGTGGCATTCTCCGCCATCCGCAGTGCAAATGGGAGGAGGAAAGCGGAGGCGGTGAGGACGATCAGCGTCAGCTCGGAGCTAATGGAAGAGGTTGAGGAAGCGTAGAAGGTTTGTTCGCAGTAGGGGAGCTGCTCCTCTCGGCACACGGTGGAGGTGGAACTGATTCTCACCAGGACCATCCATAGCAAAGCAAAACCAACCATTCTCCATCGCGCCGAGGGATTTTTCGCACCTAGACCACGGAAAATCGTGACTAGTCCCAGTGTCTGCAACATTCCAACTACTAAGCGGTCTTCGAACACAGTGAAGGAGTTGGACGTGAAAAAAAGAGCGTGAGCCACTATGAAGATGAGAGAGAGCGCAGTGTCGAAAGACGGGATCCTCCACTGCCAATTCATTTTGCCAGCGGAGGCCTGGGCATGCAAGAAAGCAATGATGCTTCCGTATGATCCCCCAAAAACAATCCCATCCAACCAAGAAAACTCCATGCCAGAGAGTTTGATCAAACAAGCTACGCCTCCAATGGCTGCCCCCACGGCTGCCCCAACGCCTAAGCGTCTGGTCGTTCTTTCATTCGCATCGCTCAATTTGCCCCACCGGAGCAGGTATGTCCCAATACACGCACAGCTCAAAACCAAGATACTTGCTCCGGCTAACATATATGGAATATCAAACTGAGCCCAGATCTTCCGGCATTCTAATAGCACCACTCGCAAAAACTTCATATAGAGGGCGAATACCCGCAGCAGCTCGTCCTGCACCTCATCCTTGCCTTTTGAGGCAATATTCATATATTGCGTCTCGGCATCCTTATACAGATCCTCAAATCTTTTCCCCAATCTGACAGCCAGTTCAGCATTCGGCTGCTGTTTCGCATAAGCTCGGGCATATTCGTATACTTGATGACTGTTGAGGCGCACCGATTCAATCAGCCCGCGTAATTTTTCGACGGGATTTCCAGCCATGTTACGGTAAATGACTTCGGGAATAACCGCCCCCAGACTATTAAATGGGATGGGAACGCCCATTAGAAGAGAAAGCGTGGGGACCAGATCGATCTGCGGAATAGAGCGGAAATCCTTAAACCATCCGCTATACGAGCTCCAGGACTCGCCCATCTCGAGGTCCACCACTGCCTCTGCAGCACGGAGTATCTCTGCTTCTTGCCGGCTGTAATCCTCGCCCGATCCTTTCTTGCTATACATGAAAAGAGCCGAGCGTACCTCAAGATCGCTATCGCCACCGTGATCTCCCTTGGGGTCCATCCCGTGGTCGCCCATGACCACCAACAATGTGTCCTCGTCCATCCGCTGCACAACCTTCTCAATCAATACGTTCATTTGAGTCAATTTTTGGGCCATTTCGGGATGATTTGGCCCGTACCGATGCCCACAGTGATCCACCCCCAAGAAGTGCCCAATGAGCACATCCCATTCCCCATTTTCTTCCATGGTAGGCCATAGATGTTTGTCGACGCCATTGTCGACAGTGTGCAGATCGTTCACATTGAAAGAATCGAAGGGAAAGGTGAAATTCTCAGCAAAACTGTGCGGAAATAGCTTCACCCAAGTGTCATCGCCCATAAATGCAACTCTCTTTCCCTGTGCACGAAGCTGGTGGATCAGATTGTCCTCGGCTATCTGCGTGCCCGCAAAATTGGAGCCAGCGTCAATAAAAGTCGGCAGAGTTCCCGTAGTCAGCGCTTTGAGACGCTGGAGAGTGGTGGTAGGTGGATCGGCCACAAATTCGTAGAGGAATGCCCCGTTAGGATTCTCTTGCCTCAGACTCTCGAATATTGGCAGTTTACCGAGGTAATGTGCCTCTCCTTCCGCCTTGTTGTGTACAAAATCGAATCGCAGTGCATCTATCAGCAGGATGACCATTTTCTTGTATGCAGGAGCCGACCAGCAGGCCTCTTCGCCCAACAAGCCGTGGGGAGAAGGCTGTCCGGTGGGAAGATGGTGGCATGTGCTATTGTTGGACAACTCTAGACGAGTGAGGAGAAACCCGCGCGTAAAAAGAAATAGCCCCCCAATGTGAAGTGAAGTGAGCCAAAGTAGTAGCGCGGCGAGAGAGAAAATTTTGGATTTCACTGTCGTGGATGGGGGCTTTTGATCCCTGTACATTGGATCACGGGTATTCTCCATAGGATAATTGAAGCCGGATGCTTGCGTCGAGTTGAACGCGCCCTTGCGATTCCAAAGTAGCTATTATTTTTCGGCCATCTCTCGGATTTCCCAAACATATCCCACAAGGTTCCACCGAGGTTTCTAGATGAATTCCTACCTTGGCAACGCCATAAAAAATGGCACCTTCTCGCCCCTTTCCCACTTTTTCATACCATTTTACATCTAAAACACAATGACAAGCTTCCTCGCCAAAAAGGTGATTACCCATGTCCTGGGTGAATCTGCGGGAAAAATGGGCTGGGCCGACATGCCTGAGCCAAAGGTGTACATTCCTCCTGAAGAGCCTCGGTTCTTCAGAAAATGGTTCCGCAAGAAGAATAATGGAAAAGAATACGTGGGTCCAAAGCTCTCGGCTAAGGACCAAGCGGTGTTGAAGAAGTAAGATTCAATGGCTTTTTATTCGAAGAATTGGCTAGATGGTGCTCGGAAAACTGACTGTTCACTTATATATCCACTGTTCAGGGTAAAGAAGCGAGCTAATATGCTCGATGAGGGTTTCAATTGCTGCTGCTGCAGGGTTGGACTCGACTTTTTCATCGGTACGTCTACCCTCATGCTCCCTTTGTCTGTATTTATCTGGCTCATTCTTTGTGCTTGTTAGGTCTCATTCCTTTTGTGGGCGACTGCATTACTCTCTATCTCTCTGTCGGCACCATTCGGATGGCCAAGGAGTGCGAGACACCGCTTCCCGGAAGCCTGATACGACAGATGTACACAAACTCGCTTATTGATTTCGTTTTTGGGCTGATACCTTTCGTGGGGGATATCATTGACGCCATATACAAGGCGAACATCAGAAACTCGAAGTTGCTAGAAAATTACTTGGTAACTCTTCTCTCTGCCCTCTCTTCCTCATTTTTCTTGTTTGCTAAGCTGTCTCTCTGTGCCTAGTGGGAGCACCTCTACGAAACGCATCAGGGGAACGGAGGAGCATCTAGCACCCCCGCTCGAGCTGACACACCTGGCCAAGCGACGTGACCCCTTTCATTTTATGGATACTTATTAGCTTATGCATGCCTTTTGATATTATTCCTCTGCATCTTATAATTTAATACGCAGCCCAATTCTATGTGAGAGTTTATTGCACGCGTGCTTATCTTTTTATTGTTTCTATACTTAATAAATGCCTCCTATCTAAAAATGTAATTATTCTTCGTGACGATTTTTGGTTACCGAAGTGGGATAGACGATTTCTGAAATTTTTTTTTCTCCTTCATACTCTATTCACCATCATCTCCGCATGTCCCTGCCTACATTTTTCGGTTGTCTTTTGACGGCCTATGGCCCTTCTCTTGTTTTATTTTTCGCGTATCTTGCTCGCAATGCACAGCTTGTGCTCTTGGTTGTTTCTAGGTAATCCCTATTGATCTAGTTTATCCTTTAGCATTAAAAATTCTAACTTTTTTGCCTTCATAGTGCATTCTTCTGGCTAATTTCAATCCTTTTATCGTCGGTACTTTGGTTTGCCATTGTTCCAGCCAGACAGCTGCATCCTCTCACGATAGCATATAGTGTCCTGCTTCAAGAATTGTTCCGATGGCTGCTCTTTGTTTTGATCAAGTATAGTATATTTATGCGCATGCATTTTCCATTCATAATTCTAAACATTACGATTTGATTAGCCGTGCCGAAGCGTGGTTGAATCTAGTGGCTAAGAATCCGAAATCCCTTTACAACCGAGCAGAGTTTTCATTCGGTAATTCATTACATCTAGTTCCAAGAGCTGCATTTATTAATATCCAGTTGACCCTTTAGCATGTGGATACGGGTTTGGCCTGATGAATGCATTGGTGAACTATAGTAGTCTCCTGGCGGTTTCGATCGGCCCTGGCACTGTGATGTGCCGATCCTGCTCATTTGCATCATTATTTATTATATCGGGTAAGCGCCAGTAGCTTTTTTTGTTAAAGTGGCATGTTTGCTAACAAGGTATTGTTGAATGGTTTCCAGCGATCAATGTATCCTTTTTCGTTCTACTTCACATCGTGTGGATGATGCTGGCCTTTGAGGGCTTCTCAGGACCACGGCGTTCATACGTGCGCATTGGCTGGGTAATACTGAGTCACTTCGTGGCGTCATATGTGGTAAGTTGGCTCCCCTCTATCCCGAAGTATCTCCCCCCACGCAAGTGAGATTAACACACCTCCGCCCATCATGTAGACGCTCTTGAATTCGTCCGAAGTCAACCTCGGATGTATATATGTAATATTAGTGCATGTTGTATTATTCGCAGTCTCCTGTGGAATGGTAGGACGCTCACTAAATCTACTTCACAAGAAGACGCTTGCAGTTGGTTCATAAAGGGGAATTGCCTCCCTTGTCCCTCTCCCTCCCCATTTCTATGTACATTATTGTGTTTTCGCTCCATCTATTCCCCCTGTTTGCATTTGAACTCTTCAAGCTCCCCTTACTCTCCAAAACTTTTTGAAGTCGAAATATTTTTAACAGCGCGTATTCCCATTGTTGTTGGACCTCTGCTATGAGTCAGGCGCAATATAAACGGTGCATAAGGATTGCACCAAATCTTCCCCCCAGCTCCCTCCCTCCCTCCCTCCCGAAATGGAGGGTTGCATAATATTAGAGTGAGAGCAAGAACGTCATGCCGAATTCTCAACACAATTGATTGGTATCCGATTGATTATGGATTTCGCTCAAACAGCATAATAGTGTAGAAACAGACGCATAGCGTTTATTTTTCAATCTTGAGGAGAGCCGAATCCTATTGGCTAAGGAATCGTTTCCCGACCCTCTCAGAGAAATCGTAATCTTATTTTTCTTATCCGTTATGTCTCGCCATCAAGTTCTTTTACTTTCAATGGCCATCCTTGTTTAATTCCTATTTATTTGGTTATTCGACCCCTTGAACCCTCAATCTCATCTGTTCTTTCTGCTTGCTGCCGATTTATTTTCGTCTCTGGTTGATGCCACCCCTTTCATTTCTCTGATTCGCAAACTTTGGGCAATCATCATAGATTTTTATTTGCCAGAGCACATCGTCTTAATCTTCATTTCTTGCGGGCCTTTCCAGCTGGGTTTTAGGAAACGGCATTTCTCGACATCAATCAACGGGCCACTGAACCCATTCCCGAACATCGCTCACTCCTGAAATTCCAATGGCCGAACCCTCTGTTATCTGTCTAGTTCGGGCTCTCTACGACTATCGATCATCAGATCCGTCTGCCCTGAACTTCCGGAAAGGATCCATTATCGAGGTAATGCTTTGGATCCATGGATTCCGTTGGTTATGCCCCTCACTTGATTTAATCTTCCGCTCTTCAATAATCAATTGCGTAGGTTCTTGGACAATTGCAGTCTGGCTGGTGGGATGGTGTAGTCAATGGCGAGCGTGGCTGGTTTCCCTCGAATTACGTAGAGGTCATAGACGAAGCAGAGGATGATCCCGAATATTCATACATACAACCCAACGATGTCCATTTGGCCGATGACAATGTAATTTCTTTGAACCCTTTCTTCCGTTGTTGCATGTTAAAGGCCTTGGGGCTCACTTGATGCTATTTTTTTTTTCCAAGATGGACGATGCTTGGGTAGCACAGACAACACCAGACGGAGTGGTTTTTTATTTCAATGCACGAACCGGTGAGTCGACATGGGAATTGCCCGTGGCAGCCGGGAACAGGAACTTCTCCAATGGACATTCTCAATCACAACGCATGCCCTCTCGAGGCAAATCTTCACCCTCATCTCCGCGCCCGACATCACACGACACCATCACTACCCATAATGATATTTCAAATTCACACGCATCATATCAGGCCAACCAGTGGGTTGCACGGCACACCCCCGACGGGAATATCTGTTATTTTAATAAGTTGACTCAGGAGATACGATGGTCTCCTCCGGATGAGGAGATTGACATAGAGCGCTCTTCCTCCGCTCAGAAGCAACTGTACCACCAGCAGCAATACCAGTCGCAGCATAGCGAAGTGCTAGAGGACTCGCGGACGCTGGGCTTGCCCGAGGAGAGGCTTCCGCCCAACTGGGAGCGGAAGCAAACCCCACAAGGGAAAACCTACTACTATAATACAATCACGGAGGAGACAACATGGAATCTTAGTAGCCTGGAGGAGGCGAAGCGGGCATCCAGCCGTTCCTCCCTTGCGGATGAGAACGGCACCCATCCTCTGGCGACGAGATCCCCGTCCGTCACCCATTTACAACAGCCCTCTCCCGTGCCCTCCGAGACTCGGAGACCCAAGCGTGCCCAGCTCACCAACGAGCCGGTGACATGGTCCAAGCTCGCGTCGAATATCGCGCTGGCCATCCACGCGTGCAGCCAGTCGGCGCGCAACCTCGACAAGCCCAACCTGATCCCGAGCTCGACGACCGTGGTGGAGTCGATCCGCCAAATGCTCGCGGCGGCCGGATGCCTCGACAAGGAGGCGGTGCTTCGCAGCGACCGCGAGCTCAGCGTAAAGCATCGGGCCATCATGGCCTCTCTGTCGAAGCTGGTGCTCTCGTCGAAGATGGCGTCGAGCATGTGGCCGCCGCCCGATGCCGTGGTGAAGATGCAGAAGGACGCCAACGACGTGTTGGTGGCGGTGCGGAACTTTGTGGCCTACGCCCAGGAGATCGGGATTGAGGTGCAGAACACAGAGCCCCGGTTCCTGGAGCGAAGCGAGGGTGGGTCTGGCGCAGCGCCCTCCACCGACCTGGTCGGCCAACTGGAGCAGCACTCGAAGATGGTCAGCAAGGCGCACAGTCTCCTGGTGGGGCACGTCAACAAGATGCTGGAGCAGCTACTCCCGCCGCCGGCACCACAGCACCCGCTTTCAACCACGCCGACGGTGTCCCCGCCCGCTCGCTCCACGCTGCAGCAGCGCACCCAAGGCCTGCTTGGCAAGACGCCCTCGCTGAGCATCCTCTCCACCATGCTCATTGCGCAAACTCGCCAGTGGATCACCCAGCTGGGGATGTTCGTGTCCACTGCGGAGGAGGTCGAGGCCACCCACCCCGAGTTTTTGCACGCAAAACAGGTCGTCTACAACGAGTCTGCTCTCGCGATCCTGGCTTCGCAAGCTGCCACCGACTCGGCCCAGGTGACGCCGGAGACGCTGCGGGAAATCATCGCCGCGGCCGAGCGGGTGGAGGTCAGCATCAGACAAGTCATCGAGGCCCTCAAGGCCGTCGCGGTGGAGAGTGGCCATCATTCCAAGAAGGAGAGGGATGGGCAGCGGGGGAGCAAGGGCTACTCCGCCACGGGGTTGAAGCGGATCTCCGAGTTGAAGAAGGAGAACGGCGTGCACAAGGGCCGGGAGCGGCGGGACGAATTCGACGCGGACGAGCTGCAGTACATGGACATGTACGAGAGCACGGAGGGCGGGCGCATCTCCACCGACTCGGAGGTGTCAATGGGCGGCGGCGAGGGCGTTCCCACCTATTTTGGCGACGAGAGCAGCAAGGGCGTAGGCGAGGGCGGCGGCGAGGAGCACGAGGACGACGCGTGGTCACTCGCGGGCAGCGACGACTCGTTCACGTTTGGGGCGGGCCAGCGCTCGCCGCGCGACAAGGTGATCAAGTTCTTTGGGGAGGACCCCGTGGGGGCGGTGAAGCGCGCGGCCAAGGAGGAGAGGAAGGAGGAGCGCCCGTGGTTCCTGGGCTACGACTACCAGGAGAACGAGATCGTGTTCAACTCGGACGGCGCGGTCAAGGGCGGCACACTCAAGGCCCTCGTGGAGCGGTTGACCATGCACGATCTGCACGACTCGAACTTCATCGCCACCTTCCTCCTCACCTACCGCTCCTTCACCTCGACCCAGGAGCTGTTCGACCTGCTGCAGCGGCGCTTCCTCATCGAGCCGCCCGCAAGCCTCACCGCCGAGGAGCTCGCCGTGTGGCGCGAGAAGAAGCAGACGCCGGTGCGCCTGCGCGTGTTCAACGTGATGAAGAACTGGCTCGAGAACTACTACCAGGACGACGAGGACGCCCGCTGCCTGCCCGCCATGCGCGAGTTTGTCGCCACCACCATGCAGGAGTACTCGCTGCCTTCCGCGCAGCTCATCAAGCTCATCGACAAGCGCATGCAGTCGCCCGACGCCGGCTTCCGCAAAATGGTGCTCAACGTGAACAACATGCAGGCGCCGCCGTCCATCGTACCCAAAAACCTGCGCAAGTTCAAGCTGCTGGAGCTGGATCCGCTCGAGCTCGCCCGGCAGCTGACGCTGATGGACGCGAAGCTCTACAACAAGATCCGGCCTGTCGAGTGCCTGAACAAGGCGTGGAGCAACCTGGACAGCGCGGACGTCGCCAAGAACGTGAAAGCCATGATCGAGCAGAGCAACCAGGTAATGTGGGCTCTCCGAGGGTTACTCGCCCCTTCTAACCGATGCAATCTCCCTTTTTCCCTCTCCAGACGACCGGTTGGGTTGCGGAAACCATCTTGACCCAAACCGAGGTCAAACGAAGAACAGGGCTCATTAAGCACTTTGTCGCCATTGCAGAGGTAAGGCTGACCCTCCCCTTCTCCGTCGTCTGCCCCTTGATGCTAACCAACCCTCTTTGTGTTGCCGCCAGAAATGCCAACAACTTAACAACTTCAACACGTGCGTGGCCATCGTCGCGGCCCTGGACTCGTCAGCCGTCTTCCGGTTACGGCGGACATGGGAGCTGGTCAATCAGCGCACCCAGCAGACACTGCAGATGCTCAAGAGGCGCATGAACTCGGCCAAGAACTTTGCCGAGTACCGCGAGTTGCTGCGCGTCTCGGAGCCACCCTGCGTGCCATTCCTCGGCGTATACCTCACCGACCTGACCTTTATCTCGGACGGAAATCCCGACATGCTTGCCCGCTCCTCGGACATGATCAACTTTGCCAAGCGAAGCAAGACCGCCGAGGTGATCCGGGAGATTCAGCGGTACCAGACGGTGCCCTACGTGCTGAACGCGGTGCCCGAGATCCAGAGCTTCTTGAAGAGTTGCCTGCACTCGAGCCGACCCGTAGAGGAGCTCTACCCCCTGAGTCTGAGCCTGGAGCCAAGGTAAGCCCCCCCCCCCCTCTTTTCCTTCCCCTTTTAGCACGCTTCTATCCCGGAGATGCTCACCGGCTTGTGTGTTTTTTTTTTTTTACCTCACCCCTCGAACAGAGAAAGAGACGACGAGAAGCTGGCGAGGCTGCTTCACGAGTCAGGCTTCAACTAGAGAATGATTTCTTTTATTTTCCTGGATTCCAACTCTTATTATTTATTGAAATTGTGTGCTTGTGATAAAATTGATACTTATTTATTGAAAAAGGTTTCCCCCTCCCCTTCCCCCCCTTCTAGTGTGTTCTTGTATAAGATTTTTTTTTATTCTCTCTCCTCTTTTCCTTTATTTATTACTACCACTCCTATTACTACTGTTGTTACTATTACTATAGTTTGTTCTATTCCTTTTCTCTTCTTTATTCAACTCTTTCCTCGCTCTCGATATCTTTTTCACGCTGTGATAGCTCGTCTGGTGGTTCGCCATGCATAAGACGGAGAAAAAGATGCCTTTTCCGCCCTCCTTTCTCTTCTTTCCTTCTCTTCTAGTTAATAAGTGTGTTTTTTTTTAACCTTCTTTCCGTTGTTTTATTTGGTCTTTTTTTTCTTCTTCTTCTTTTTATCTATTAGAAAATACACAAAAAAGATAAATCCATATCCACTACTCCCTTTTGCCCATGATCACTTTCTGTTCGGGGCATGCCTCGCCGCCATCGAGCAGTTTCCTCAGCGTGACGCTGATCCGATAGTCGCGCCGAATCCGCTCGTCTCCCCACACGTCCAGCTCCCTCTCCTCGATCCCATGCTTCCAGGCATAGCGCGCTTCTCCCTCCAACGCCAGCACGGATCCCGGCCGCAGCAGGACTGGGACGAGAGCTGCGGCGGCCGAGGAGACGGGCGTCAGCACCATGAAACAGGAGGAGAGCAGGGAGATGATCACTATGCCATCATCGAAGCGAGGGAGATCAACATGGGGCACGATGCCTTCACCTAGACGGCAGCAGTGGAGTTTAGATAGAGATTAGGGTAGAATGGGGAGGGTGGAATTGAGAAAGAATTAGAGAGGCGGTAGGGATCAAGATGAGTGGAGGGGGGGGAGGGGCCATACGTGGCCGCATGCCTCAGCAAACAGAAACAGGGGGAGGGGGAAGGAGAGAGGACTAAGTGGGAGAGCCAAATTGAGGGACAAACCGTGGATGAAGAGCTAGGCATGCCTACCAGGATTGTAGAAATTAATAATGGCCTGATCGAAAAGGGTGGGACGCGCTCGCACTTCCGGACTGAAGATCCCCTGGTCACGCACCCAGTCTTCGATCCACTTGAGCCAGTGGGGAAGGCCGAAGAGCATGGCCTGGTTGTTGTGGGGGGGATGCAGCACTTGCGCGCCGACAAGGGAGGAGAGGAGCGCCTCGGCAAGCTCGGCCGGGAGCTCGGAGAGGGTCAATCCGGGAATGGCGCGCGTTGGTGGCAGGGAGAGAGAGGCGGCGGGGGGACAGCGTGGGGAAGGGGGGAAGGCGGCGGGATCGTCATCCGGGCAGCCGGCATAATCGCTGTCGTCCGAGCCAAACAGATCTTGCTCGTCTGGCATTTTGTGTGTTAGGGGACGTGGCCGGGCCTGAGGGGAGGACGAGGTCGGACTCTTGCCCGACAGGTGGGCTGTCATGCTCTGGGAATTTCCCCCAAGCCGCCTGTCCGACGTTTCGCCGAGATGTCATTTCAGACCAGTCATTTGGTCACCGGTGGCTGCATTAGCAGGAGGAGAGCGGGCCTCGAAACGCAGGAGGAGGGGGTGCGGGACTAGGAACAAGAGAGTCAAGCGATTGACACATGCCCGAGGCACAAAGCGGATTCGCCGAGGTAGCACCGACTCTATCCTGTTCAATCTGGGCCGAAAATAGACCCGGGCATGCAGGGGAAGGCACGGTATTAAGTAATATGGATTGTAAGAAGAAAACAAGCTCCACAAGCCAACCTACTGGCAGAGGGAAGCAAGGTTGACTCAACGTTCAACAGAGATGAGGTTTCCTCGAGCGCGCCTGGGAGAGTGCTGTCCTTAGAGTTAAGGTCGTGACTCAACCTTGAATAAGCCAGATAAGCCGGATAAGCAAACTCCACCAACAAACAATCAAGCACGGCAGCACAGCAGGGGGAGCGCGAGAGAGCCGGCCTATGCCCAAGAGCAAAGCAGGAGCTTCCAGAGCTAAAACAAAAATGACAACTTTAACACTATTCTTTTATTCCTCCTCTCTTCTATGTGGAACGCGAGCGGTTTAGCTTGGAACACAAAAACCAAGGGGTATTGTCCTCTCACCAGCAGTATATTACACGTCGGGGAACAAAAAAGACTGAATACAAGGTTAGCAATGCTAAATAACACAATTAGGAGACAAGAGCTCGTAAAGAAGAAAAAAAGAAAAACAAGTTGAAAGCCAGGAAGTAGAAAAACAGTGATAAGTCAATGAGAAATAGAATAAAGAAAATATTAGTCAGAATAGCGAAAAACATAAACAAAGCAAATATACAATATATGGTGGAATAGAGAAAGAGACTTTTTTTTTGGGGGGGGGGGGGGCAGCGAGGGAAGCAAAAATGACGGGCCCGAGGATGGCAATGCTCTTGCGGCAAAAGGGAAGCCTCCCGGCTTTACATGACGCGGACGCGGCGCGGAGGGCAGTGCTGCTTGTACAGCTTGTCGCCGCTGGAGGCGCGACGCTTCAGTCCGGTGCGCACCGGGCGCTCCTCCCCCGCCGAACTCAGCTCGTCCTCCTCGTCGTCTTCCGCCTCCGCCTCCGCCTCCTCCTCTTCTTCGTCTTCGTCGCCCGCGTCCTCGTCCTCGTCGTCGTGCAGGACCGCGCGGCGGTTGGCGAAGAAGCCGGCATAGGTGGGGAAGGGCCGGGCGTCGGCGGCGCAGGCGTCGCCGCGGCGGGGGCCCAGGGGGATCCCCGCGCCCCTCCGCATGAGGGGCCGGAGGTAGCGGCGGCGGGCGTTGATGAACCAGTTGGAAATCTGGTTGAGCGTGAGCTTGGTTTGGCGGGCCAGCTCGTGCTTCTCCGTCTCGGTGGGGTATGGGTGCTGCAGGTGGCCGTTGAGCCAGGCGCGCAGGATGGCGGTGGTGGGCTTGGGCAGGTTGCCGCGCCGGCGCTTGCCGCCCTTGCCGGCGCCGGCGTCGAGGGCGGCCATGTCGCTGGACGTGGGCGAGGAGCCGTAGGCGGAGTCCGCGCCGGGGCTGCGCGGCGACACGTACATGCGCTCCATTTCGCGCGCGCGCATCTTCGCCTCATGATCCCGCACGTCTCGGAAGATGCTCGCCCAGCGCGACGCGTTCTGCGCCAGCATGCACTGCACGTGCCGCTTGTGCGCGGCATACTGCACGGGGTCGGTGGAGGGGTAGGGATGGTGGTTGTGGATCAGGATGACCGGCGTGAAGGCCCCCATCTGTGCAACGGGGGAGAGAGCGGGATCAGCACAGGCACAAGCGCCAGCCGCGAGCATGCCTGTTGCATGGCTCGCGGGGCCGGCCGGGGGGGAGAGGGCAGTTACCTTTCGCGAGTCGAATGGGGCCGGCATGGTATGCTTGTCTCGGGTCATGCAGCCGAATTCAATGGGGTTCCGGCGAGGGGGAGGGGGAGGATTAGAGACTGGCGTCGGAATTGGGCGGCCGTAGTATCGGCTGGCAGGGCGTGCGGAGCGCGGGTGGGTGTGGGGGAAGGGGAGAGAGCTAGGGCGGCTGCCAGAACAGGGAGAGGGACCGAACGAGAAAGGCAGGCGCGGCACGCTCAGGGTGTTTTTATATGTTCTGAGATGGAAACAAAAGCCCGCCGGTCCACAATGAGGGAATTTTATACTTGGGAACATCTTGCAATAGGGTGGTGGTACCGCGGCAGCCTAGCAATAATCCAGCGCAATTAGAGTTCGGCGAAGTTAAATCGCACGAAAATTAAGAAGACGGCGGCCCACGGCGGAGGTGAAGAGATGCAAGCAAGAGTTTGATTTTTTGGGTTAGCGTTGCCTCGGGAGATACATGCCCAAATTTTTCCTGGTGCACCCATCCGCCACCTGCCTTCATCTGCCATTCCCCGTGCCCGCTCCGCGACACAAGCAAACTCACCGCCCGCTTATGAGCTGCAGAGCGGCCGTAGCTCCCGAGAGACACGTATGCTTGCGCGCTGTGTGTGGGAGAAAGAAAAGGATCGCGCGGCCGCCGGCTGGCCTCTCCTCCCTGCGCACGGGGCGAGGGCGAGGGGGTGTGAAAAAAAAAACACAGTCCCGGTTAAGCTTCGGCTCTGTTCAACACGACATCACACAGCGTGTATATCCGGCCTATGGCGCGGCCGGCATCGGTGAGATCAGGAGAACCCACCGCGTATGCCTATGCAGCAACCACCGCAATAAAAGGTTGCAGGAGGTTTCGGTCAACTGATCCCCTGCAATACGTCCCAGCAGGCCGGGTAATCTGCAGCTCGGAGGGCCCGGGAAGCCTGCTGGCCCCGGCTGCGGGCTTACCTCACCCCCGCGAACAACGCCGGCCGCGCTCCGCGAGGCCGGCGGCAAATCCGGACGCACATGCATGCCTGCCTGCCTGCCTGCTTGCATCGCCTAACGACACGAACCCTCCCCCCCCTCTCCTGGCGCCCCTCCCAGCAGCACGCCCAGTCTTGTTCCCACGACTTGCTGCCATAAGAATGAAAACAAGGGATGCTTGAGAGCTTTCTTAAAGCCAAAAGCAAAACCCTAATCCGGCCCTCTCCCAGCTCGCCCAACTCTATTGAGGGAAAGCAGCAGCGCGCAACGGGGGTTGGCAGAGCTAAACCCTATCGCCGCACTCCTATTCTAGGGTGAACCTAGATTCCCACTCAGATTGCGGCCCGCTTTTGACAGCCCCCTGACAACACTCCCTCTCCAGGCCCGTCGCCTCCCCCCCTGCTTTCCCGCTCCGCTCCCCCGCCCATTCCCTCGCTTCCCCTAGCGCACCGCCCGTGATTATATAACCTGGAACAGAGCAGAGTGCTGAGGCCCAATGAAACACTCCTCCAAACTCAAAACACAAAATGCATCATAATCAGGCATCCCTGGTGCTCTCTCTCCCCCCCCTCCTCCTCCCTGCCCAATCCCTCTCTAGATCAGCCAAGACCAATCGCGGTTTATTAGCATCCAAAGCAAAAAAAAAAAACATTGGAATAGGAATGAAATTGAAATGGAATAGAAATCGTGAATTGGCACACAGGTTGGGCTTGGGGAGCCGGCCTTGGACCTGGAACAAGACCACGCCCAAGGCTCCGGCCGGAGGCGAAGATGAGTGGGGGGGGGGGACGTCCTCCCCATCCGTCTCAGATAAATAACAATAAGTGGATAGGAAAAATAAGAAACGTAAATGAGGAGAGTGGAAAGATAAACAATAAGGAAGCGGCAGAGTGGAGGGGTGGATTATTAGGTTTAATGAAGGAGTCGAGCTTATTTCTTGGGGGGCGGGGAGGGCCGGCTTCTTCTGCGCCTCATGGAACCGCGTCAGCACCGTCTCGCACTTCGTCTCCGAACACAACTGCCTCAGCGCCTGCCTCTTCTCCAGCTCCGGATAGAACTGCAACCCCGCGGCCCGCTCCACCGCCTCCAGCGGAACAATGAACCGCTCCAGCGGGGTCGCGTCCGGGATGGGCGCGTTCGGCAGGACAAACGCCCCCGACGCGTAGGAGCCGTCCTCGCGGCGAGTCAGCACCACCTTGAAGAAGTGGGTCGGCACCGCGACGTTCGGAGGATTGCCAATGACCTGGTAGCGCACGTACCACTTCTGATCGCGCGGGTCCTGCTGCGGGAGATAGAGCGGCCCCGTGAACACCCATACGTCGCTGTACTTCTGCGCGAGCGTGCGGCAAAAGTTCTCGAAGTGGGCCCAGTCTGGTAGGTAGAGGAGGTGAGCCGAGTGGTTAGCGGAGGGGAGAGGCTCCAAGCCAAAAACACTTACAGTCCCGGTTGAACCCTTCCCCAACCTGAGGCGCGATGTTGGTCAACAGGAAGGTCTCGTCCATGGCCTCTTGGCTCGTCTTCACATCCGCCGCCGGCACCATGTGCCCCCTGTCGTAGTTGCTCTTGTAGTAGTCGGCAAGGCGCGACCGGAACATCCCCGGCACCTCGGCATCCTCCTTGAACTGGGAATGCCCGCGATCGACCCCATCGCCCCGCTTCAGGCTCTCCTTGGTGATGTGCTCAGCCACCCAGTTGGGATTGCGGAACTGGCGATTGAAGGAGGAGACGTAGGCGGTGCGGTAAAGGAGGTCATTGACGGGGCCTAGATCATGTTTATGGCAATGTCAGTAATCCTGAATGAGAGGGCCAGTCCCCTGCCGCTCTATCGTCTCACGGCCAGCCACTTACCTGGGAATCCGAACGGAACAATCTCCTTCGCCTTATCCAGATGCGTGAGCGACCTCGTACCCTGTTCTGCCGTCATGGGAGGCGCCGGCCGTTGTCCAGGGACCGTGGGTGGCTGCGGCGCGGTGGGCGAGGCTGGCTTCTTCTGCTGCGCAGACTGATAGGCAGCCATGCCGAGGGCACCCAGTGCCGCCCCTCCTGCGACATAAACCACACGTTGGAACATGGCTACAAGGGATGAATTCTAGAGCTGAAAGCGATGCTCGGTTGGTCCCCTTGGGAGGGACACGCTTTTAAGTTTTCGGGTTTGAAATCTGAGACGTCATCAGAGTTGACTGTAAATCAACGGGGAGTTACCCCTCTTTCTGAAATATCAGGAAAAACAAAAAGAAAAGCTGGAGAAGGGGCCTGACAAGCAGGATGAGCAAAGGAGCAGGAGCAGTGCATATGTGAATGACCCCGTGGTTTCCTGCCTCACCCACCCCTCTATCAATGCGCTCCCCTCTGCGGCCCTCTACTCCCAAAATGAGCTCCAAGGGGTTTTGCATAGGAAGAGGAAATTCAGACATTTTGCACAAGCCACACGTACACAACAAAAGAAATCGAGGTAGGGCGTGGTCGCTCTTTATTCGCGCTCCTCTTTCGAACCATTTCCCCATCTCCTTTCGCTCTTTTTTTTTTCCTATCTCGCTTGAAAAATCACCGACACCACCAAAAAATATGAACGAGCAACTACAAGCTTTCATTGATGGCCCTCGCCAGTTCGTGAAGGAGGGCGTGCAGTTCATCAACCGCTGCACCAAGCCCGATCGCAAAGGTAACCGCGTGTTTTTTGAAGATGAGATGACGATTTTATTGATCGAATGGGTTTTTGTAGAGTTCATGAAGATCTCGCAGGCCGTGGCCATCGGATTCTGCTTGGCCGGATTCCTTGGATATATTATCAAGGTAAGACGCAAATTCCGTGTCGCTTCATGAGTGTATCCCTGCTAATCCTGTATCTCAACTATGTAGCTCATCCACATCCCCATCAATAACATCCTGGTCGGTGGAGCGTAATGTAGACATCAAACCGAACTCTCCTTGTGTTTCATTTTATATAATTTTTTTTCTGGGATTGTAATTGAAAATATAATGTGTCTTGGAATCTATTTTTTTTATTTGCAAGTGCTATCGAAAATAGGATGATGCCCAAAAAGACAAGCCATCTCCTTCGCTCGCTTTCTAACTCTCCATAGCCTTTCTTGCCCCTAATACAGCCTCGAGTAGGTCTAAAGTTTCTTTATTCTATACAAGTATAAAGCCTCGCTACCCTCCAAATCTCCTTTGGCCGCGAGCCGTGGCGTGTTTTCGTCGCCTCTGCTGTCAAGCAAGCCCAAGTCGCAGGTATGCAAGCAGGGGTAGAGGGGGGAGATCAATAGGAAACGGAGAGAGTGGCTACTCCTAAAGACGCGAACCAGGCAGCCGATTAGGCAAACAATAGGTCACTTCGCAAGATCCACTTCTCTCCCTCCACCACCTCCTTCGCCTCATGCAAAAGGCAGTGGCGCCCATGCCGGTGCAGTAGCGCCATCCCGGCCCTGGGCTCGGCAACAACTTCTCCCCTCCCTTTCTCCAAGTAGAACACGGTCTCTCCTCCCCGGGCCACGCTGCTAAGGTAGATGAGGAGGGTCCACTCGGTCTGAATTCCGGAGCAAGGATCCTTGGTGGAATCATCGTAATGGGCGCCGAAGCGTTGTCCGGGGCGGTAGCGGTAAATCCGAATGTTGGAGTTCAACCCCACTGGTCTCCTTGACTTTGCGTCCCACACTTCGTTGCTCTGGGTTTCGCATACCCCTGCTAGCCCCGTGTTCCTCCAAAGCTGCTCAGCGAATTCGGGATCAACAAGCGAAACGCGATCGTTGTCCCGAAAGGCCTCCCCCTTTTTTGGCACAAGGCCAGGGTTGGCGGGGGTAAGGGGGAAGGTGGAGAGCGCATGGGAAATAAGCGAATGGCACTCCTTTGAGGTAAGAAGATCAATGGTGAGGATCTGATGAGGCAGCAGGGTGTGGAGAGTAAGCGAGCGCGAAGAAGGAGGAGGGTAAAGTCCAAGAGCGGGCCAAGGAGGATTCGATCGCCTTGAGGAGCCCTCGTCGGGCAGGTTTGGTTTGGACGTCGAGATCGATGTTTTGGTAGTTGAGGCCTTGGCCTTTCGCGGCGGCATGTCAGTGCGCGATGGATACAGCGAGATAGGAGCGGAAAAGGGGAAGGAAAAAAAAAAGTGGGGGGGCTCCAACTAATTCGTCTAGTGAGAAGTGTATTCCTCCCACCCTCAAAGTAAAGGCAACTTTGAATAGTAAGCAGGAAAAGCCAGTCACATGCTCGATTAAAGAATAACATACTCGTTTTCAGGAGGCAACCTCGAGCTCGGCCGTAGAATGGTCCCAAGCCGTCGCAGGGGTTGTAGAATAGCTGATCCCATTGAAAACCCTCGTCGGGGCGTGTAGAGCTGGTAGGTGCGCCAATGCATTGTTTTCCCATTTTTCTTCTAAGCTGTCCGAGCGGCAGGATTTTGCATATTCTATCTTGGGGCATATGAGGCCAGGTACAGAGGGAGAGGGCACTGGAAAAGGGAACAGGTCCTGACGAGTTACGGTTTTCAGCTGAACCAGAGGCCTCGCGATGCGGACGAATATGTCCCCTTTAGTAATCCTTTTTATCATACACAGCTGAGTGAAGAATTGGCCCAGTGTCTGTTCTGAAACCCCCCCCCCCACCTCTTCACTCTTTCCTCCCACCTTGGCCTTCTCTCCCCTCCTCCCCGCCCAAATGGAAAGCCACGGCCCAGATATCTCCACCCCCCAGCTCGGCCGACGCCTCCCTCGGTGCTCGGAGAATTCACCCGTTCCTTCCTTAACTCGTATCATTCGATTTTCAAAACAAGTTAATATCTGACTCCCAGCCCTATTGGGCCCCGAAAAACACTCCTGCGCTTTTTCAAGCGGTCTTGGTTTTGTTGCAGAGCTTAAGTGACAAGGCCAAGCGTGATAAGATGAGATCGTTCAGTATGGTTTTAATATAAAATGCAGAACCCTTTCAATGGAATGCGCGCGGTAGCAGGAGTTACTCATCGTTTTTTTTTTTTTTAATATCTTTCAGTTATAGCAATGGGCGGCTCTTTCTTCCTCACGGCCCCCTCCCGGCCTGACCACCTTGACTCAGGCATCGGCCATGGGAGGGGGTGGGGATGCCCCATGGCCCAAAGAAGCACCGGTTGACTCAACTTGTTGTGGTTGTTTGTTTTTTCTGCTCTTGCGCGGGGGCATCTCTCCTCTAGTTGGCCTTGGGCTCCCATCACGTGTGGGCACCGGGGCAGGGCTGCAGGCATCCGAGTGGTGGGCTTTCTGCGACCGCTTTCCTCATCTAACACAAGCCACGACACACCGCGAAGAACAGAGGGAGCAGAGGGGGAAAAAATGGCGCGGTGGCAATCGTTGCATCAAACCATCTTCGCAAACTCCGATTTAATTAAATTCATATATGAACATCGTTGATGTAAATTAAAGTGCACGTACATCGCTCTCCCCCCTCGTCTCTCCTCCTGCCCTCTTCCCTCTTTAGCATTATGGCTATGCATGCTTTCCTCTCTAGAAAAATGAAATAAAAAAAAAAGAGGGGCCTCGCTACACCCGTATTCCACTCGATCCAATACTCCATTGATTTTGATTACATGTTATCCCACTCGTCATGCTATTTCCCAATTCATACACCAGGCTCGGTGCACACCGGCCATTGTTTGCACGGTGCATCGTTGCTCTCCCGCTTTTCCTGATTATATCACAAGCAATCGCCGATATCTCCAACGACTCCTCCCTCATCCCGGGCCCTCGAATCGATCCATGCCTCGTCGCCAACGACGCATCCCTGTTCCTCGTCGGGGGCCATCCCGCTCCAGAGAAACCGGCAGTGATGGAAGCGAAGCTGCCTTTCTCAACCGGCATCCTCCCATGGGTAGAGATTCCCACCTCGGTCGTAGAGATGGATAGGGTGAGCCGTGGCGCTTGCATCGCGCTGGATGGGCAGTTGGTGGTTTTGAGCGAGGAGGATCCAAAATCGTGGGGGCAAAAGATGGATGCGGAGAAGAACAAGCCCAATGCCATCAAGGCGGCCGATTCCCTTGCCCGTCCTATCGCTGGCCTGAGCAGGCTTTTGATGCTGGAAATCCTCGACCTCGACTCTCGTACCTGGCGCCTCCTCCTCCCCAACGGCCCCTGGCCCACTCTGCGCCCCCACTCGGCGCTGGCTGAGCTCTCCTCCCACCTCTTCTTCTATTCCTATGCAAATCAGCCGGGCTCCCTACCCGAGACGTATCTCCTCCGTACCAAAGACTGGGCGTGGGAGCTCATTCCCACCCAGGCCTTCACCCCCGCCCTGCTCCACCCCAGCATCGTGGTCCAGGGAAGCCTGTGCCTTGTGTTTGGCTCGAGGAGAGAGGAGAGTGGCGGGGGGTGGGTGAACGTGGTGCACGTATTCAACCCAAGGAGCCTGACGTGGTCCCCCCGCGCCTTCACGCTCCCCACCAAGTACGAAGCGATCTACGCGGCCGCCCACGAGGACCAGATTTTCTATGTCCCGCGAAACGCGTCCAATTCTGCCCCACCCGCCCGTGTGTGGCGGGTGCCGGTCGATTCCACGGGCTCCCCCACCCCGAGTGAGATCTCCTCTTTTGACGCCGAACTCCCCCTTGAGAGCTACAACACGGCCGTCCTCGCGGACCGATACCTCGTGATGTATGGCTCCGGCGAACAAGGCCGAGGAGAGATCAGGGCGTTTGATATGAAGGCACGCGCTTGGACCAAGCGTCTGGGCGCCCTGGCGCCGGAGGACGACCCTGCCCTGGCCCCGATCTCCAACCCCGCCAAGTCGAGCGCTTCCCAAGGCCAGCCCCCTCCCGAGCGCAACCCCGGCGGCATCATTGCCGGCGCCGTCGTCGCAGCGGCCGTCGTGGCCCTTGGCGCCCTTGGCGCGTTCCTATACGCGCGAAGGCGGCGCGAGAGAAAGGAAGAATGGGGATGTATGCCTGGCTTTTGTTTTGAATCTACCCGTGAGAACGGCCCCCCCAAATCCTTTCCCTCTTCGCTGGAAGAGGCGACGGGGTCGGAGAAGCCCGAGTCCGGCGGCGATTCGGGCACCAACCTCCACCTCCTGCCCCAGCCGCTCGACCCCTCGGCGCAGAGGAAGGCGGAGCACCGGATCCGAAGCAGGTTCAAGGAGATCCTCTCCGAGGCCCATCTCTCGTGCCATTCTGCGGACACCCTCTAGACGCTTTCTTCCCTTCTCTCTCCCACCCCTTTTCTCTTACCGGAATAATACTTGTCGAAGGCGATCAAATTAGGAGTCGCACCTTGATTTGTTTTTTGTTTCCTTCTTGGTTGGAACTTTTAGCTGTGCAGTATTTTTTTTTTAATTCCCCGCCACCACCACCTCCTGCTTCTTCTTCCCTTCTTCCTCTCCTCTCTCTCCTCGATCTTGTGTAGACAACTTATTATTTAATAATGACCCTCTCAAAATGAATCATCAACCATAAAAAGCTCCTAGTACCGAGACACTCATCCTTATAGCCATTGCTTCGAGGAGGGGAAAAAATGAAGAGAAGAAAATGAAAACAAAAAAGAAACAAGCAGGTTCAATGCCGATAAACATAGTGGAAAAAGAGGGAAAGAGATAGGGTAATATACATGAAAGCTGTCAATTAAAAGGTGAAGGATAAAATAAAAAAAATTAAGAGTATTAGCGAGAAAGAAAAAGAGAAAAAAAAAGGATGAAGGAATAGAAAGAATGTAAACCAATACAGTCGAGAGAGACCAACAAAACAGAAAGAAAAATGATACACCAATGGGCGGCTACAATCCCTGCTATTTCCCAAGGGCCACCGACTTCGAGTGGGCAGGGCTTGGATGCAGGCCGTCAGCGCCCCCCATCGTCCCCACACTTCCCGTCGACAAGGCCGGCGTGGGCAGTGCGTTGGGCGGGGAGGGCTGTTGCCTGCTAATTTTGCGCGCAACCCTCTGTTTGAAGAGACTGTATTCCCTGCTGATCTCGTAGGTGGTGACCCACCCGGGGGGCCAAAAGGCATGCAGCTCCTGATATCGATCGCGGCGCACTATCTTTTCCGAGAGGCGATCATTGATGCCGAGGATTTCGCTAGAGTTAAAACAAAGAGTCAGCATACGCGGCCCAGCATGAACGGAGCTCTGCGACTCACTTCAAGTCGTTCTTCAGCTGCACAACTTCCATGTCCGTCTGGATGATCCGAAACACCATCTCACGCATCGTCGCATTCCACCGGAATTTGTGCAGCTTCTCCTCGTACTCCTTGCGCGCCTCGGCCGGATCCACCGCCGCCTCCTCGCTCTCCCCCTGCTGCTCTTGCTGCTGCTGCTGCTGCTGCTGCCGTCGTTCGGCCTGCTCCGCGTCGTACGCAGCCATTTTCTCCTCGTAATTCTTCAGCTGTCCCTCCATGGCCGCCTCCACGTGGCTCCGCAACTCCGCCATGATTCGCGTCCTCTCTCGCTCTAGCCCGGATATGATGTCCGGGAGCACGTTTTTGGTAACAAACTTCCTCAGCGTAAAACGGTTGTAGGGGAGGATCTCCATCAGGTGGGAGATGAAGTTGTCGTCCAGCTTGCGATCTGGCGCTCGGTCAAACACCATGCGTCCGGCCGCCAGCACAATTGGGCGGAGCGCCTTGGGGAATTTGGCCTTGTTGGCGAAGGATTCCTTAGCGGCCTCGACGCGCAATAGTTCGAGCTGCGCCTGAATATCGGGTGAGAGCGGCAGCTAGAGCAATCATCACCATCATGAGTGAGACGCACATAGTATCGAAGCGGGGAAACGGGGGGGGGGGGTGAGATACTTACCAGTACTCGCTTCTTCTTTTTCTTGGCCGAATGCCCGTCCAAACCATCGCCTCCCGCCGTCGCAGCGGATCCCTCGAGATGGGCCTCCACCCCCTCCATAGGGCCACCTCCATTGACGGTCTCTCCCCCCGGTGTTAGCGTCATGGCTGCACCCTCCTCCGTGGTTCCATTGACGCCCTTCTTCTTCGTAGCGGAGGCTGCTTGGGTCGCTGCTTTCTCCGCAGGAGTGGTCTTCACCTTGGGAGCAGCAGGCTTGCCTGCTCCAGGGGTAGTTTTCTTAGCTCCTGCCGCGGTAGCTCCTGCGGCCTTCTTGCTGGAGGCAACATCGTCTTCGCTCCCTGCGGGTGACCGCTCAACTACTTTTCGACGCTTATCCTTCTGAGGGGTTGTGTTATTAGCGCGCGAGCGTTTTGAGGTTGTTTTACGGCCCCGCGGACTCCTATACATCCAATGCAAACATTCAACTCTCTGGCGCATTGGAAATGAAGCAAAAGAGAGAAAAGAAAATGCTTACATGTCTATCGGTTGTGTCTCCAAGGGCCCCTTATACACGAAGAATCCATCTTGTTTGGGGCGCATGTAGCCGAAACCCTCGACCAAGAGGTCGCTATCGTCGATAAAAGGGTCATTGACGTCGTATTCGTCGTCGGCTTCTACTCGTCTTTTTCGTTTCTATAGCAAAAGTAATGGATCAGAGGCCAGAAATGGCTCAAACATCCGAACTGGAGTCATGGCCCCAATCCTCAAATTACCACTGACGCATCTCGCTCCTCCTCAGCATAATGCTCAGCATTGGCCAGCAATCGCTCAAAAAATGCGTCCTCGGAACTCGATTTGAAGGCCTCTGGCCCCTTTTCTCCTTCCTCCGTAGCCTCTGGCCCATTTTTCTCCTCTGCTTGCTGATCTGAGATTCTGTCTTTCGCTTGTTTATGTGCCATGTGCTCATACATCTCCGCGTAAGATATGACCACGCCCGGCGATTCTTTGAGCGGAACACTAATGCGAACGGTGGGTTTGTTCGCTGGAGTTGTGGTAGGGGCGGGGTGTGGTTGCATCATGGCGGGGTGGGATGGGGATGACGCCATGGCCATGGTGGGGAGATGCTAATGGCGGTGCAATCAACCGTGAAATCGGGTGGTGTGCAAATTTAGGGGGATGAGGCAATTAAATGGTGGTGTAGGTGCAAATATTGAAAAAGTAGATAAGAAAAAGGGATGGGGAGAGGATGGCTAAAGAAAGCAATAGAATCAATGGCAAGGGTCAATTGGTGATTGGAAGAGTGATTAGGGACGAATGGGTGGGAAATTTTTATTTGTGAGACGTAATGGGAAGATGGGATGAGGGGGCGGTGCAGGTTGGACTCGCTATTTCAGCTTGTTATTTCGGAAGGGATAGCGAGGAGAGAGAGAAGGGAGGGGG
>NW_027192217.1:140572-238266 GCF_041956535.1 Calcarisporiella thermophila
AGGGGGTTGCTGGGGCCCTCTTCCCTCATCGAAAGCATGTGCGAATTGCCCTTCGAGCGAGTGACGCTTTTTCCGACCGTTCTTCTACTGTAGCTTCCACTCCAATGTCACTGAATACTGTTTTACAATAGTCGGAATGCTTGTGGCGCAGTGCAGGGTACTCAAATTGACATTTTTTTATTTATATAATGTGATGATAGCTGGGAATGGAGAGGAGAATCAGAGCAAATGTACCTTAAGAAGCGAGGGAGAGAACAAAAGGGAGAAAGGAAAAAAAAAATAATAGAGACACATAGGAATATGAAGTGCATTGCAGAAAAAAAAAATAGAGAATTGAACAAATATATAATGTGTATATATACTCTATTAATTAGTGGTGGAGATAATGGGGGCATGGCTCAGAAAAAACGAGGACGAGAGAGACATGGCGGCGTAGAGTTTAGCGGTCGCGGAAATCTCTTGATAACCGCATCATGCTGTTGCGGACACCGAGAATGCTAAAGGTCTTGTTGCTGCGCTTGATTTCGCGCTGGAATGACAGGAAATACATTTTCGGGGGTAGCGACTTGCCAAAGGTCTTGCTCACATGGTTGGAGCAGAGCAGCGCCGAGAAGATCACAAATATGTGAATGGGGACAATGGAGAATGCACACACCCACGTTATAAATAGCCCTTGAGTGGTCCAGGTCTGATATTTGAACTTGCAGCCAGGGAGAAGAGTGCGAGGGAAGCAACGGCTGCTGCGCTCAGAATAGTCGTCAAATGTTTTGTACCCGCAGCAATGAAGCTATATATGGATTGGGCGGAAGAGAGGTGAGTCTGGTTAGATACAAGCGGGAGAGGGTTGTCGAAAAAATTCCATACATTAGCCTGTATCCGTTGGCGGTCGCTCGGTGAGAAAACTCTGTGCCATTGAAAGCTCAACTTCGCCTCAAGGTTCCACTATCATCCGCAAAGAGAAAATGGCAACGTGATTAGTATCGGCGAAAGTGAATGGAGCCCATATGGCCTACCTTTGCGTTTCGATAGGCAACATATCCGATGGCAAGAATTAATGAAAAGCATGGCCAGAGCAGCATATTATAGACGGTCAAAATCTTGCGGTTATTCAACAAGATCCCTGCATATCCAACAAAGGCACTGAACAAACAAAATACTGATGCCGCCGTAAGCACTATAAAAGGATTAATAGGGGGTGAATTCGCTTATAACATAGACAAGCTGAGGTAAAAAATTGCAATTACAGTTGAGAATAAGCCTTTCTCCCACAATGATGACATCGGCTCTTAAATAGAGCTTGAACCATGTCAATAATGCGCACACCACCCCGCCGATGCCGTAAGCAAATAACATGGTGTTGGCGAGCAGGAGCCACCACTTATAACGAGTCCAGCGCTCCGGGCCAGTACGGGGGGCGTCGGGTAGGCGCTTAACAATATGAAGGCTACCGGCATCGGCCTCGCTTACTGCTAGGGATCCGCGGCTCCAACGGCGCTCGTCATCCATCCAAGGGAGCGTCGGCTCTTCGAGATCATTAAGAGCATATTCTTGTGACATGGTGGGTGTATATCGCTCCCCTGTGGCGGAATAAGTATGGCCACTATGAAAGGATTCTCGTTCTGCCATATTTCTCTTCCACCGGATTAAAGATGCAGGATCGGGATTAGAGAATTGATGAACAAGCGAAAATAAAAAAGCAAATCCACGGGAGAGAGTAATGAAGAGAAACAGGTACAAACCTCACCCCTATTTGATTTAATTTTGCAACAGTTGGACCAATATTTTTATGATCTAAAAATTCAACCTTATCTTAGTGGTCAGCTCTTGGCAAATCTCTAATCCGCGAATTATCGGGCTCAAAGTTCCTAAAACTGCCTTTTGTGCTATCTAGCTAGCTAGCGGTAATATTTCCTCCTCTGCCTTTTGCCTGCCCATTAGCTAGCGTCATGAGGACATTTATGTTGAAACCTCGAGATGGCAGAGCTCGCTAAAATGTTTAGTCATCCCATGCATAGTCTTCTCACCCCGTTCATTCTAAATGGCTTCACATTTTTGACACAGGTGTCGCCACGCCACTACAGCTCAATTTAGTATGCTCTTGGAGTGACTGCTTGCACAAACGCGCTTGATGCCCTGTCCCCCTCAAGCGACGTGCAACCAAATCTCTCCAAGAGCCAACATATAATTCTTCCAACCAGTGTCGTATTTGTATTCTACGCTTCGCCTTGAGATGGGGTTTGCTAAATTTTTATTATACTGCTATTCAAGCTCGCCCAACTCGTCGGTTTATTGTACTATACACGGTATATTGTATATAGGTGCTCAGCTTTTATCCATATTTTCGCCAAGCCACCTGGTCACCGCTTCGCAAAGTTTGTGCTGCTCCTCTTTGCTATCAAACGAGTGCAGAGCGTCTGGTATTACAACAAGATGATGTCTCCTGCCTAAAATACGGTGGTACTCGTACGCGTCCTCCACCGGTATCACCTCGTCCTTGTCCCCATGCACTGTCAGCACACGCGTTTTCTCCATATCGATTTGCTTCACCACGCTCATATCGATTCGCTTAAAAGCCTCAAGATCCTCCTTGGAAACAACGTATTCCTGGCCATTGCTAAGCTTTAGCCATTCAAACCTTCCCTGTTCATCAGCAGTACGCAATTGGGTAGGAGTAAAGCGCATCGTCAGGTCGATGTTATGATTGTAACGACCTGCTACAGACACCGTGAAATCAATGTCGTTATACTTGGCAGTGTACATTAGTACAACTGCGGCACCACGGGAATGACCTATCACGCCTCTAACATCAAATCCCTGCTTCCTCATTTCGATGACTGAGGCCCTCAAATTTTCGACTTCGGCATCATATCCAGCATAGCTTGTTGTTCCACCTGAGTCTCCGTTGCCTTGAAAATCAATGGTTAAAAGGTGGTAAGGCATTGAAGAGACCAAGGCTTGTACTACGGATGAATGACGCTGGGTGCTACAGAGGCCATGGCAGACAATGAAGAGGAAATGATCTTGGCGGTGCGGTCGTCTGAAGAGAGTGCCGGCGAGAGAAAAATCGTGTTCCGTGAGAGGTATCCGTATGGTTGCCCCATCGGTACTATAGCCTTTCTCGCTCTCCATTAAGTAATGGTCGAATTCTACCCGTTTGAATGATTTTTCATCCCAATTTCAGGCCAATGATTTCATTTCAATTTCTCTTTTAGATTTCAGCTTTTTTCTGAAAACAGATAGCTTCCTAATTTTGTTGAAATAGGACCCTCACATTCATCTTATTCATACGTACAGTAATCAAGTACGATTTATTGCATGTACTCTTTCAATTAAACCAATTCATCATATTGATTTTAACAAGCCTTTGCGACGCTTTGTTTTCAATGTTTTATTGGCCTAACCATTCGGCCCATTCACAATGAATTATCATAATAACCTAGCTAACCTAGGGTCTAAAGAGGTCCAAAGCACGCATTCAAAGTTCTACTAAAAGCTGCTGATTCAATGTAATGATCCAAAAAATCCTTGAATCCAACGGGATTTTGTTTGGTTGGTAAATTTTAGGGTAGTTTATGGATCTGTGAAAAGCCCCAAAACCTCATCTGGCCAACGCTCTACTAGGTTAATTATCCCTGTAGAGAGCTCAAGCTCGCAAGGTTAGATGGCTACAAGAATTATAATTTTAACGCTTGTGCACATATAAATCCGGCTGCTCTCGAAACTCTTGATTGATATTCTTAGGCAATCGTAAATCAAGGTAAACCATAATTTTGTTTCGAATGGAATGACCTAGAGATTGGGTTGATATTACGCGAAAGCAAGATCAAAAATTGAAGCTTACAGATCCTGCATGAAGTATCCTCTCAATAAAAGAGAAGATGCTTATTGCTATTCAGGTTTTCAGGAATTTATTACTAAGCCTAATAAGAAATAAATGAGAGTGCTGTCCACAAGAACCAAAACTTATGCTGAATAACCTTGTTCTTCTTTGATAATCTGCAAGGGTGGGCGATCATTTTATTTATATATCAAGATTCGTAATAAGAACACAAGTTAGCTTAAGAATTCCATTTTATTTATAAAATCAGTTGATTGCTTTAGGGTTTAATTACCCCCCCCCCTCTCCACCCCCAAACTCACTCTATCCCTCGGAGATCATTTTCTTCTTTTATTACATTGTGATTTCCGGAATTACCCCTCTTTTAGCGAAGCATACCGACTGCAGTATCCCTTGTACTTGAACACAGGACTGTGCTAACATCCTTTTGCAATCTAGAATTATGTAAGAGGATCATTTTGCTTAGGGAATGTAGAATACGCAATAGAGAAAGGCATCAAAAGGTGGTGTTCATCGAGGGGCAATCGTGGGAAATAAAATTCTTCCGAAAACTCAATACCGCAACGGCATGCTAAATGCTGGGCTTCACCTATCTCGTCATCACCTTGGCTTTTAAAGGAGAGAGTGATAAAATAATAGGCGCCTCGGGATTTTAAAAATCGGGGCGAAGAAATGGCAGCCAGGCGTGCGAACATAGAGGTTCGAAATGTTATGAACAGAGCCTCCCTTCAATATCTGAAAGACTTATACTCTTATTATCCATCCATGTATGGCTAAGAGAGCTTGACTAAATAAAAGGGATAGAAAGAGATATTGGAGTAGGAGGTGGCTTATATTGCCAAATTTGTCTGGCTATGCCTCTGGCACGTCTTATGTATTTAATCGTGTATAAATCGGGAACAATATTAAGCCTAGTGAGCATATGGTTATTATTATAAAAGAGTATCTAGATTGGATCATAGCTCTAAATATATTGCAAATAAAACAGAAAATAAAAATAAAATGACCACGTTTTTTTTTGTTAGGAGGATCTTTATTAAAAAGTATCCTTTTTGTTCTTAATGAAGGATATTGATAGATATCAGAAAACAAAAAATCCATACAAAATGGGGGGGGGTGTACTGAGAGTGTGCACACCTTTCCTTTTTTTTTTCAAGAAGAGAGGAAATTAGGACACGAGAGGGAGAAAGAAAGAGAAAAAAAAGGAAAATAAGAATACGGGTAGTAAGGTATTCGTCAAAGTCGTATAGGAGCTAAGTGTTTTGGATGAAGGATATTTCGTCTCCTTGGGACTTTTATCCATTTCCTTAACACCAAAGCTCTTGGAAGCCTTCTTTTTTATTTTTTGTAGACGCGGACCATCATTTGGAACTTACGATTTTTTGCATCTTGTGTCCTAATTGTTCAGTGAACGCTATTTTGCTTGGTTGGGTAAAAATGGTCGGATTTTTTTTTCCCTCTAAGGACGCGAGAACTTGCGTCCCGTGGTTTATATAAACTATATTATACGTGTAAGGGAGACTTTCGAACAAGATTATAAAGTATTAGAAAACAAGTGATATAGCTTACGGGTTAAATGGCCGCGAGCGGCGAAGGGGAGAATTAATAAAAATATCATATATTATGCATCTAAGCTTTGATAGTTCATCACGTGATGCAGGTGATATGGTCGAGCGGTCTAAGACGTTAGACTCAAGTTCTAATCTGCGTAAGCAGGCGTGGGTTCGAATCCCACTGTCACCACACTTTTTATTTTTATTTTAGTGATCATGGGTATAACCAAGCTCCTTTTTCACATCAGAAGAATTTCTTAGTGATGCTAGTTTTATCAGTGATCATCAATTGATCAATGGATGGAATACCTTGTATTCATGCCGCAGCACCACTGGCAATTCAACGTCATATCTCGTGCGGAGAGATTTATCAATTGTCACTTGGCTGTGCAAGTGGCACTAACTCGTATTTTGTTCGATATAAAAAAGGTGGCGGTTATTTGCTCTCAATTAATCAATCGTCAATTAGTCATCGAAGATGGAGGGAAGGCAATTATCTTATACTGAGGCGGAGCGGATGCGTGCGATGGGAACATCTGCCGCATCCAGTTCCGTCAATCACACACAAGCGTGGTCACAACGGCTGAACAATCGTAGGATGCCGCCAAGATCGTACGGAGGTAAAGCCATTTCTTTGATGTGAATTTTATTGCAATACAGAATGGGCATGGATTTCTGAAAATATCGATCATCTAATCCCTTGGTATTCCTGATGTTCCCTCGTAATTAGCAAATATTCGTCCCGAGCATTCCAATTATGCCCCACTCTCTGGAGGAGTCATGAAAAGATATCCTGCTTATGACACACACCCTTCAAGACATTTTCCTCATCCGCCTCCACCACCGCATCATGCACCAAAAGATCCTTACATACCGCCACTTTCACCGAATTCTCAACAACCCATGCCTATGATGAGACCCCAACATCCACCCATTGGGAGAACTTTTTCGCCACAGGTGGAGAAAATGCCGGGGATCTACCATCAAACTCGCAATCGTGGTAAGTAGATGTATTGTTCTTGCTTTTGAAACAAACGAATGACCACTTTTGCGTTTAGCTTCTTCGGACATCGTGTATTTCGATCGAGCTGAGTTAAGTTCGCATCCCATGCCGGAATCTTCCAATTTCGCTGAAAACCATCCTTCGTTGAAAAAACATCCACCCGTTGAAAAACCTTTGCCATCTCCAATGGCCGCTGGTCGAACACATTACGATACAAATTTCCCCCTATCTGATGATATGAGAGGACAGATGGGCCGTGCTAGAGGTGGTATAGATTTAATAAATTCATTTCAGCATGTATTAAAATTTTCTTTGCTTTTTTTTTTATTTTACCATGTATTCAGCTCCTTCACAATCTAGCCAACGGTCTCTCCCAATCACACCTCAAGAGATTGTACGTAGCAATTCAAACGCTCGCACGCCTCTTATCGATCCTTCGGCGACCCGTCCCACTGAGGTTCAAGCTATTATCCACAAGCCCCCAATGCAGGAAGAAAAAGAAGAGGAGAGTGAGGTTGAAGTACCGGAGTCGATCACAAAAATGCCCCCTCCCAACATCTATCCTGCGTTGCTCTCCCGCGTTGCAATGGCGTTTAAAGAGAGGATTTCGCTTAATACACGGGTCAAAGATTCGATTGAGTACAAAGATTGTTTTGATGGTCGAGAGACGGTTGTAAGTAGATAGTTCAGCATGGAACACGTTTATTGGAGGGGGGAAATTGGAAGTGCATACTGAACGGTTTTTTATCTGCTCTGCGAATCTCGTTTAGGATCTGCTTGCTCATATCATTCGCACTTCTGATCGTAACCTTGCCCTCCTGGTTGGCTGCGCACTTGAGTCTCAAAAACTTTTTCACGACGTTACGTACGACCATCGATTGCGCGATAGCCCGCACGAACTGTACCGATTTCGTGAATGCATTCCACTAATGTCTCCTGCCGAGGCTTCGGAAACTTTTTCTCCAGGATCTGATAGTCCCCCTATCTCTCCGACCTCATCCCATGCATATTTTGGCCGAAGAGATGTGCTGGGTGTGGCACCTCCAGATGAGGAGGACGCTGTACCAACTGGTGTGTTTACACTGCTTACAAGATGTTATTCACCCACCTGCACCAAGGATCGATTATGCTACAGTTTAGCTTGTCCACGGAGACTGGAACAGGTAGTGTATCTATTTATTATTAAATGAATCAGTTTCGATCTTAAATTAAGAGTCTTTTTTTTTTGCATCTGTAGCAAGCACGATTGCTCCTGACTTCAAGTGGAGGGTTGAGTCGGACTACGACTAAGGATTCGAGCCAGGAACTACATGTATGTTTCTTCGTTTTGGTTAACAGAGCAGCGGAGGAAAATAACCAAACTATTATATCTATTCTTTCTTTCAAGGATGACTCGGAGCGATTATGGATTAACTCTGTACCCAAAGAGGTTGCTGACTCTGTATCATCCGACGAGCGTAAACGACAAGATGTCATATACGAACTGATATATACTGAAAAAGATTTCGTATCAGATTTGGAATACGTCTATAACGTAAAGCCACTTTTCTCAGAAATACTTATTCAACGGGGAGCTTACCTTTCTTGTCGCATTTGAATTAGAATTGGATTGTACCTCTTCGCACAAGTAGTGTGATTCCGGAACAACGGCGCGAGAAATTCATACAAGATGTCTTCTATAACATGATGGAGGTGCACTCGGTCAATTCGCAAATGAGCGCTGCACTTCAGAAACGGCAGCAGGCCTATGCCATTGTCGATCAGATCGGGGATATACTTGCGGAATATACTGCTCTATTTGAGCCATTTGTCACTTATGGTGCTCATCAGATCGTAAGTCGCTTTGTTTTTGAAAAGGAAAAGAGCTTAAATCCACAGTTTGCCGAGTTCGTGACGGAGGTGGAGAGGAAGCCAGAATCTCGCAAATTGGAGTTGAATGGGTATCTGACCAAACCAACCACCCGACTTGGGAGGTATAACCTGCTCTTGGAACGCATCGCAAAGTACACGCCAGAGGGGCACCCGGACAAAGTGATGATTCCTCAGACTATGGAGGTTATATCCGGATTTCTGAAGCGGGTCAACATTGAGGCTGGGAAGACAGAAAATCGCTTTAACTTGGAACAACTTCACGAAAACATATCTTTCAAGAGCGGCATGGAATATGTGCGTAGCGCTTTTGTTCTGAATTCTAGAGTCTAGTGTTAATCTTCTTTCATTAGAATCTTCGTCTCCTTGACGAGGGACGCGAACTGATCATGAAAGGCACGTTCAGCCGTAAGGGGTCGTCCAGCGACCAGTCTTCGGAAATCACTGTGTTCCTCTTCGATCACATGATACTCTTCACGAAAGTCAAGTATATGGGGAAGCTGGAGCATCATAAAGTCACAAAATCGGTATTGCTTTTTTATCCTCCTCCTCTACTCTCGTCTATTGACAATTGGCTAACGTTTCGAGCATAATCTTTGTTCTCTAGCCGATACCCATCGATCTACTTCAGATTAACCTACCCGACCAACCCCAGGGTCGCCGTCCCAATTCCTTTATTTTTTATGGACAAACCGACGCACCGGCCTTGAACTCTTCCTCCTCTTCCGCTTCCATTGCTCCCCCTCTTAAGTTGGAAGCTAGCCCGAAACAGGGTGGCCATCCGATCACGTTCATTCATATAGGCGGGAAAGGCGGCTCTCCCTTGACCCTCTATGCGTCCTCATTACGAGTCAGACAGCACTGGGTCGAGAAAATCGAGAAGCAACGACTCAAGGTTTTCGAGCAATCCCAAATATTCTCGATCAACACCTTGTCGGAGAAGCACTTCACCATGGGGGATAAGGTGCATTGCTCTGCCACGTTTGATAATGGTCGCAAAATCGTCTACGGCACTGATGCCGGCCTCAGCATTTCTCTGGTCGATAAGCCTAATACAGTGCGCCGTGTGTTGAGCATAGAGCGCGTTTCACAGATTGAGATTCTTGAAGAAGCACGCATCGTGCTTGTGCTTGCGGACAAAAACCTCTACTCGTACTCCATCGACGCTCTTGACCCCAACACAGATCAAAACGTCGCTAGCAAAAAGGGTCGTCGAATAGGGACCCACATCTCTTTCTTCAAGGCAGGAGTCTGTCTTGACCGCACCCTGATTTGCATTGTCAAGACCAACACGCTCTCCTCCACCATCAAGACGCTGGAGCCGCACTACCAGCCTGCCAGCAAAACGAAAAAATTCCTCAGGCGAAACAACGACACTTTGAGGGTGTACAAGGAATTTTACATCCCCACCGAATCCACATCGATCCACTTCTTGAAGACGAAGCTCTGCGTGGGGTGCATCAAGGGATTCGAGATCGTGGACCTCGAAACACTAAACACACAAGGACTGCTCGACCCCTCCGATGCGTCGCTGGACTTCGTGTTGCGTCGCGAAAATGTACGGCCGGTTGCAATCTATCGCGTGCGGACTGGCGAGTTCCTCCTTTGCTACAACGAGTTCGCGTTCTTTGTCGACAAGGTGGGTCGTCGTGCTCGCCCAGACTGGCTCATCACGTGGGAGGGTTCACCGACGACATTTGCGTTTTGCTACCCCTACGTTCTAGCCTTTGAGCCCTCATTTATCGAGGTGCGCAACGTCATTTCGGGGGAGAGGGAGCAGGTGATCCAAGGCGCGGGCTTAAGATGTTTGAATCCGGGGGTTTTCAGCGAGGGTGCCCCCGAAGGCAAGCTGGGATGGAGCAAGGGGGTAGGGAAAGGAAAGGATTACGGCGGAATGATACACTGCGCAATGGACGACGTTAGGGGTGGTGAATATCAATTCTTGTTCTCACTTAATCTGGCAAATCCATCCGTGGCCTATTATCGCCCGGAAAAGCCTGCCCCGCCGGTCGAGAAAGGAAGCAGCCTTCGGAGCCAGCCTTCGAATGCGAGCGGAGCAACCCTTGCCCCCTCTCCTGCAAACGGCCTAAGTCGACATGCACCCCTCCGCCCTCACTCAACCTCCAACCCGCCCCTCCCCACCGCCCCCCACCACCACAGTATCTACCCCCTGCCTCCTCAGAGACAGCACCGGTCCCCCGAGAGAAATCCCCCTTCTTCAGCAAGATATCCTTCCCCCCACAGCAGCAGGATCCCTACTCTAGAGGGGCTTACATGCAGCCAAGGCACCCAGAAATCTCCCGCGGGCACGCGCCATACAACCCCTCGGCGCAGTTCCATTCAGCGCACCCGACCTATCACACGCAGCCCCCGCAACAATTTCCTCAATCATCATACCATCCCCATCCGACAATGACGGAGCATTCGTTGTCGCACGCAGATCATCATTATATTTAATCTCTGGCATAGTTTTGTGTAGGAGCTATTTTCCCTTGATCGTTATTTACATGCCCTCCCCTCCTCGCCCCACCCCTTCTCATCCCCTCCCTCGCTCCCCCTCTACATCTCTTGTTGTAAAGATGGCTTTTCTCACTTCTTGGGTGAATATCTATCCCCCTTTTTTCTCCTTTATTTGATAATTTTAATGATAATTTCTTCGTTATTTATTTCTTTTAAATAGCTTGTTTCTCATTTATTAGAACTATGTCTTGTTATGGATGCCACATTTTTTTTCTTAGTTCGAGCTCGAATTGAATTCAATAGTGGATGTGAAAATGTATTAAGAATAGTAGGGGACTTTAGGTATAGGGGTGAAAAGATGTGTCCCTGGGTTGAGAAGTGGTTTTAAAACAGGGAAGAAAAAAGAATAAATGTAGCATTAATAAGGATAAAATGAAAGAAATAAGTCGGACAAAGAACTCGAAATTACAGTCTAGATTTTACTCTTTTCCAAAACAATCTCGTCAATCCCATACCCCACGCGAGGATCCCACATGCGCTCTTGCACGTTTTTCACCAGATTTCTCCATGCTTCACCTTTCCGTTCTAGCAACTCGGTGTTGGACACTTGGATCCACTCCTTCACCTCATTGCCGCGGGCCAGCCCAGACCGTACAGCCTCCACGCACACGGCTGCAGCCACCTCCGCGGACACCTCGCGGATGCGCTTCAGGGACGGGTAAAGCCAGCCCTTGGAGTGCTCCTCTTCGGTGAGGGAATGAGCCAGGGCGTCGGCCGCCGTGTACACCATCTCGTCAGTCACATGTGCGGGTTTGGCCAGGAGCGAGCCAAAGCCGAGGCCAGGGAAAATGTACATGTTGTTTCCTTGGCCGGGCACTCGTTCTTCCTGTGTTCCCGGGATGCGGTAGACGGGGAAGGCGGTGCCGGAGGCAAACACAACCCGGTTATCTGTATACCTCATCGCATCCTCAAAGGTACATTCGGCATTGTCGAGGGGGTTGGACAGGGGAAACACGATGGGGCGCTCGTTGATCTCGCCCATTCGACGCAGGACTTCCGGGGTGAAAACTCCTCCAACGGCGGAGAGGCCAATCAGTGCGGTTGGCTTCACGTACTCAATGACATCCATCAACGACTTGTACTGCTTGCCCTCGTTGTCGTCTCTTGCGAAATAGGTCTTGTGGGCGGCCAATTTGTCGCCGCGATCAAAAGTGACAAGACCCTTTGAGTCGACGAGCCAAACCATGCGCTTCGCATCTTCTTCCTTGATCCCGTTTTGGATGAAAAATGCGAGCAGTTGTTTGGCGACACCCACTCCGGCTGAACCAGCGCCGAAGAATAGAATACGGTGTTCGGTCGGCTTTACGAACTTGGAAACGTTGCGAACCGCGTTGATGAATCCAGAAAGAATAACGGCACCTGTGCCCTGGATATCATCGTTGAAGCAGAAATACTTGTTTTGGTATTTCTCGAGAAGACCAAATGCCTGCAAAAAGGGGAAGAAGCGAGGAAGAGGGAGTCAGTAAGATGAATATGACCTTGACTGTGTTGAAAAATCAGTGTAAGGTGCTTACGTGTTCTGATGAAAAGTCCTCGAACTGGACAAGCATCTTTGGGTGCACGGCGTAGATTGCTTTCAAAACCTCATCCACAAAATGGTAGAATGTATCATCATCCACTCCATTCATATATAAACGTGAGCAATCGCCGCCACCCTCCACTCACAGCCTTTTGACCCTCACCTCTTCTGGCGGAGTCCTAGATAGAGCGGATCTGCAAGGTTCTTCTCATTGTTTGTCCCGCAGTCGATACAGATAGGGAGACATCTTCTTGGATCGATCCCTGCGCCTGCAACGTACAGCTGTAGTTTCCCAACGGGAATGCCCATACCATTTACTCCGAGATCGCCGAGGCCAAGAATTCGGGATCCGTCAGTGATCACCGCGATCTCAGGGGTGACGGATGGGTCGGTGGGGAATGTCACATAATTTCGGATAAGCGTCTGCAGGTTTGTGAGATCCCGAATGGAGAGATATAGGCCATCGGCAACCCCTGAATTAATTAGGCGTCCGTGTTAGAACGATACGGGCTATATGGCTTAGTTGTATCCAACTCACCAGGAGGCGCCAGGAATGGAAGAATGTGCGAATAGTTCAGGCAGGCCGTCCCGACGGTAGGGGTGTAGATAATCGGCAATATCTCCTCGAGGGATTCCAGCACCATTTGGTAGAAGAGCCGGACGTTAGTGTTTCGGAGCCATGCTAGGAAGATGTATTTCTCGAGGGCGGTGGGCTTCGCGCGAAGAAACTCGAATGCGCGCTGTTTCTGGAGCTCAATCGATTCGACAGTGGGGGGCAAGTGACCGCGGATGTGCAGGGCATCGCGTGTGCTCAGCGGGGTGGCCGTGCCTGTCAAATAATGCATCGGTCAGTGAATATTCAACATCAATTTTATCGGACGAATAGAAAGAGACGTGAAAATTGATATTCCGCAAGCTCCCGAGAAAGTTCACCAGTGTTAAAAAATGGGATAAACGCGATTGGGAAAAGACATCAAGGCCCCTTGTGGGGGTCATCGCACAAAGTGCCCGCGTCTTTTCCAGGAAGGAGTCGACCATGGTACTCACCTTGATTGTAGTAGGATGAATGGCTTACAAAATCGAGAATGGCATTCTCTTGAATTTTGGCTGCTTGCACGGGAACAATGGATTGCGCTGCCTGCGCGTAAGTGCCATTTGTAGTCTTCTGGGGTGACATATTAAGTTGAATTTATTAGATACGTAAAGAGAAGGGAGGAAAAAAAAAACAGATATATAGAAAGACAAATGCAAAAAGGGATGTGTAAATAAATAAGAAGAGCAGGCCAATATTGTTGGGACATTTAAGCATTTGCTCGGCCGTCTCTTTCCGTATGCGTCTTTTTAGCCCGTAAGACAAAACAAAAAATTGAGGCAAATTTCAAATATGCAATTTCAGCAAATTCAAGAAAACATAGCACATGGGAGGCTTATCGCTTCGCTCCGGACAAAGCTGTTGGCATTAAATAGATCATAGTGAAAATCATCCTATCACGATGCCTATAGGTCTCCGCATATTTTATTTCTCCACACCGAAACAGAACACCCAGATTTTCACATGAGCGAGGTGATAATAAAACAATCTACAAGAAAATTCCAAATACTGCATCGACAACTCCCCCTAAAGGAATATCTAAGGTTCGCTCCTTAAACCTTAACATATGTCATGATAGCCATTGTACGCCTCTCCCCCGCGCGCCTTCATTTGTCTGCTCTTTGTTCGCGGTCAAATGCAATCGGCGCCGGTGCATCTTTGGGTGTCACCGCCATGACCTTATATGTCTTTCCCATCGCAAGTGGGTCAACAAGGCGGCGGTACGATGACACTAAGGCTTCTGCGCGACCAGGCCGGGCGTGCTTCAGGAGCATCTGGAGTCGAGCCTGAATGCCGAGCGAGTGGAGAAAATGGGCTTGGGTAACGGGGCCATGTGTCGAAACTAAAGTATGAAATCACATGAAATTTTCAGGGCCACGTCGTCTTCCTCTCCAACAGAGCTTATTTACACTTACCAATCTCCCCAGCCGCCTCTCGCAAAGCTGAGAAATCTACGTCTGCACTCAGGTCTGTCTCACCAGGAAGACTCATGGGATGCACGATTTTATGCTTTCTAATAGCCTAAGAGCAATGATACAAACGCAAGGTGAGCATGGTAAGTTTGGGTTTCTGAAACCTGCATATTGGAGCACTTGCCCTAAACGTGTCTCCCTGGATAAAGTCCTCTCCATAATCGATGATAAGGGCCGAGCCACCTGAGGTCCTCAAGTGTTCGCAGATGTCTCGCATAAGAACCCACGAGTCGGGTGACACTTCCACTCGATCTCCGGCCTTGAACTTCTCGAAACGAGGACCAGACACAAACGCAGAGTTCTTGTTAGATGCAGGCGCACGAACTAATCTAAAATGATGCGGGCTGAAGGGCAGAGAGGTTTAACCATTTGGCCACATGATAGCTAGAGGTAGCGGAGCGGCTTTACCTGTTAGGATCGTCGTCAATATCTACCATCAACTCACGCCAGTCCTGTTCTATTTTCTAGTTGACATATTGAATATTCAGTGGGGGAAATCATCTCCAAAGTAGAAAAATCCTTTCAGGTTACTTCAAATTTATAGATTGGCAAGGCATCAAACAACTCGTGCGCAACAACCATTGACCACTCCTCTGTGTGCCATATGGATTAGAAAAGACATCGAAAGAGAATCAAGAGGACTGACTTACGAGGCATTTCATAAAACACGTTATGCCAATGGACTTTGATTCCATCTTCCCGTACAGCCTCCTTGATTCGACCATGCTCGTCAGTCGTAGCCTGGGTAGCCTCCCCACACAAAAGATTCTTCTGCAGCTTACGGAGCCCGGTACTTGCTTCTACGAGGTGGAGGCCTTGGATTGTTTGATAAATATCTGGGAATCTGCTTAACGCCTGTACAATGATCGGTCAATATTGGGTAAGTAAAAAAAAAAGCTAAAAGATATTTACTCGAAGCATATCGTCAATAAGCGTTCCTCTCCCTGGACCAAGTTCAACAATCCGAGTGCGATTCGGCTTTCCCAGACTATGCCACTGCGTCACGAACCAAATTCCGATTAACTGCGATTACAAAAAAAAATAAAAAAAGTCATAATTATGCTGGATGTGAGCAATATGAAATATACCTCGCCGAACATTTGGCTAATCTCTGGTGAAGTAATAAAATCGCCTTTCTCTCCAAACACATCTCCTTTCGTATAGTACCCACTGAGAGGATTGATTAGTACTTCCTTCATGAATTGCGATAAAGACATCGCGCCAGCAATCTATCATAAATGAAAATACAATTACAAACACTTCGCCATAGTATATTCAACATTACTAGGAAACCTTAATAGAATTGCTCAGGTATTTTGTGAGTGGAGTAGTTTCCTCCTTTTTAGTGGTATTGTAGCAGCGTAGACCATGAAAGCGATCCCTGACGAGGAGAGCCGCCTTAGGACGTGGGTGTAGGAGAGAGGATGGCCATATTAGCTGTGATCTATGAAATGCTCTAATAATACAAGAATGCATCTCTATAATATAGAGGTTAAGTTGACCGAGGTTGCGCGGATACCATATTGAAAGTTTATTTAGATATATTTTTTACGCGCGGAGTTGGATTTTGAGTCATTTTTACTTTGATATATATTTAAGTTTATCTAATCTTTCAAGTGAGGTCGTATGGCCAAATGGATAAGGCGCCTGACTACGAATCAGGAGATTCCAGGTTCGACCCCTGGTACGATCGCATTAAATATAATTTTATCCAATATATCCCTTGGAGGTATATTTTCTTTTCTTTTTTTTTTTTCGGCCATTGATCGTTTTTTCCATTGTTTCTAGTTTCATTTTGTATATATACATTGCTTTTCCACTACAAAACGAAATTATCATTTTTGCCTATATTTCTTCCTGTAGCATTTTGCTTTTATACTTGCCTGGCTAGTCTAAGTGATTTTTTTTGGATCTTATTCAATCATAACCTTGATTTGTCATGGGGGGGCCTGATGAGTGGATTGAGACGCTACGAAAATGCCAATTTTTACCAGAACCCGACATCAAGAAACTTTGCGAGATGGTTGTAGCATTGATCTTATCAATTTCTATAGTATTGCTTATAGATCGTCCATCACTTCCATAGGTAAAGGAGATTCTTATGGAGGAATCTAACGTGCAGCCTGTTCAATCCCCGGTCACTGTATGTGGGGACATTCATGGGCAATTTTACGATCTTTTAGAGCTCTTCCGGGTTGGTGGTGAGCTACCAGACACGAATTACATATTCATGGTATGTACCAATTGGAACTTTACCATAAGCAGCTCTTATTTACATCTGTGTGGATGAATAGGGCGATTACGTAGATCGCGGATATTATAGCCTGGAAACATTTTCATTACTAATGGCGCTGAAAGCACGGTATCCAGATAAAATAACACTATTACGCGGCAATCACGAAAGTAGGCAGATCACTCAGGTTTATGGATTTTATGGTGAGCAACTCTATTTTCTATTCTCGAGTCTTATTCCCTTACTACTACCCCTGTAATAACACAGACGAGTGCCAGACAAAATATGGCAATGCAAGCGTATGGAAGTATTGCTGCTCTGTATTCGACTATCTGACATTGGCGGCGGTAATCCTTAATTCATCCATGCGATAGAAATGGCGTATACTTATTCGGTCTTTGAATAGGTTGTCGATGGGCAGGTACTCTGTGTTCACGGAGGTTTATCTCCCGATATACGGACACTGGATCAAATAAGGATGATCCACCGACTTCAAGAGGTTCCACATGAGGGCGCTTTCTGTGGTAACTATCGTCATCGAGCATTGCCTGGTATCCTCGTGGCATGCACATGAGACTAAGTTATATATATATCATATACATTTCAGATCTAATGTGGTCGGATCCAGAGGAGATCGAGACATGGGCTGTGAGTCCACGTGGAGCTGGATGGTTGTTTGGCTCTGCAGTGACTAGTGAAGTAGGTTTTCGATTGCCAATCCGTTGTATCTTCTTGTCAGGTTGCTTATTCCTGCCTTGTCTAGTTCAATCATGTTAATAGCCTCACCCTGATTGCGCGGGCGCACCAGCTAGTACAGGAAGGATACAAATTCATGTTCCCAGAAGAGAACTTAGTCACGGTATGGTCTGCACCGAATTACTGTTACAGATGTGGCAATGTGGCCAGCGTGCTTCGTTTGACCGACGGTGGAACCGTCTCTGAGAAAAGTTTTGAAATCTTCGATGCTGTTCCCGATCAGGAACGCACCGTACCAAATCGAATGGGTGGATCTCAGTATTTCTTATAGTTGTTGGCGAAGTAGGAGGGGAGGATCGGCTCGGTTTCATGCTTAATTTGCTGTTTAATTTTTCTCGTACTCTATATATACTATCTATATTTATTTAAATCCTGGTTGCTTAGTTCCCATCCTTTTGTGGTATAGATGTAGATGAAAAATACAATATTGGTGAAGAAGTCGTAAGGTTGTTGCGCCAGAGTGACTTCACGATCTGCAGTAGAACATGAAGGATTTGAGGTTGCTCGTCACAAATAAACCGGGAAAACTCTGAGGCAAAACTTCTCTCTTTTTTTTATGTTTGAGTCGCGTGGAAGCCACAGTCCATGCATTTTTCACTCTATTTTACTCTCTCCCTACTTATATCACCCGCTCAGTCACGGCCATTGCAGAAGCTCTCATTGTCATTTTCTTTTTTTTATCTCTTACCATTTCTCGCTGCCCGCTTTCGCAAAGTTAAATGATTCTGCATTTAGCGCTTTTTTTCGTCCTCTTCCTTGTATCTTGAATTCATCTTTTTTTCCCCCTGTTGCAATTGAGACAAAACTGAATCGGTTTAAAATACGTAGGCTGATATACTCCTTTAAGACTTCCTTTGTATTTATAGACTCTTTTCACAGTAGCAAGTCAAAATTCCTCATTTTTTCTCATTAGTTTATCACTCAGTTTTTTCTCACCCTCCTCAGATACTTAAGTAATATCCAAGATATCGTTCTGTGTAGCCAAGTACGAACCTTTTTATTTTGCCACCCCACACTACTTAAAAATCGGTAGTGAGAATGGATTGTGCTCTCGTCAACCCTCACGAAATGGCAACTATTCCCAATCTGATTGACTTGGACGCAGGTTTGTTATTCGAGTGATTCCATTATTTGAAAGCCTCCTTCTTATTTCATTTTTTCTTATAAACAAACCCTCTCTGATGATTTTAGAATTAGCTTCACATCCGCTAGCTTCGGAGTCAGAAACAGAAACTAGCTCCGTTATCTTTGGTGGTTGCCAAGAGGACCTGGACTTCGAATGTTTACCGAATGAGATCAAAGTCAAGATTTTCAAATACCTTAGCGTTCGAGAACTGCTACAAATTGCATTAGTGTCGCGCTCATGGTACAAGCTTGCATTTGATGGCGAACTGTGGGGAACTATTGATGTATGTCCATTTTATAAGCAATTGCATCGTATTACCGGCGATCAATTAGCGGCACTTAGCTGCGTTGCAGGTGGATTCTTGAGAGAAGCCAACTTTAGGTTGGTAATCCCTGTCCATATGCTCACTATATTACGGGAGGCTAACTCTGGATTGTAAAATTTTTTTGCCGTTCATCTTTAGAGGGTGTTCGCAACTCTCGTCTCGAAATGTGCGCCAAATTGCCGATAACTGTCATAACATACTCTATCTGAATCTCAGCGGGTGTCGGACTCCAAGTGTGGCGAGTCTTGTTTACTTCTTACGACGTGTTCCCTATCTTCGCACTCTAAATCTTAGCGGGCTGAGCAATGTAAACAAGTGTACCCTTCACGTGTTGAGCCAGAACTGTCAACTCCTTGAACGCCTTAATCTTGCAGGGTGTGAGCACGTGAATGAGGCTGGATTAGACGCTGTGCTAGAAAATTGTACACAATTGCGATGGTTAAAGCTGGACGGATGTAAGGGCGGACGGTTGAATGAGACGATGAAGCTAATTGAATGCCTGAAAAACCTCGAGCATTTGTCGCTAGGAGGGTGTCAGATTTCGGATGAAGGGGTAGAGACACTGGTGAAGTGCAAGCAATTGAGGCATTTGAATCTGGCAGGATGCACCCAGATGACAGACAAGGCAATGGAGCATATTGGAAAGCTGCGGCTACTGGAGCAGCTCTCGTTATCCGGATGTAGTCGCTTGACTGATGCCGGAATTGTGCATCTCTCAAGCCTTACCCGGCTCACGGATCTTGATCTAGAAGAATGCGAATCCATTACGGATCGTTCGCTCCATGCTATATCGAAGCTCCCATTGCGCACTCTCTATCTCTCGTTTTGTATGAACATTACCGATCTTGGCGTGTCTTCGCTCTTTTCCAATCCGTTGGTCCTAGACAACGAGAAGAGCTTCCCCCAATTATCCCATATTGCCCTCGATAATTGCCCCCTCTTGACTGATGCAAGCGTGCGGATTATTGTGGACTATGTGCGGCGATATTTTCGTCGCGATAATAAACGGTTTTTCCTGGATCTATTTGATTGCTCGGGAGTAACGCGGTTTGCATTCAACGACGCTAAACTGCGATGTCCGCAACTTGTTTTCAAGGGGGATTTCTGGTGGTGTCAGTCTGATGAAGAAGGCGAGTTTGGCACATACGATGGAAGCGGTCGACGGAGAAGAGTTCGAGATCATGGTCGGGGAAGGGCTAATGGCATGCAAATAAGTCGACGAAGAAGAAGAGGCCATTTATCCATTCCTGAAGTGGATAGGAATGAGGCTCATCCGGGACGGTGGCATCGCATTGGGGAAAGAGCTCGCCGGTTTCGTAGAGCGCTAGGCAATCAATGCTCCATCATGTGAAGTATAAGTAGAATAATTGACGTGAGAAATGTGGTAAATTAAAGATACCGTTTTATTTGCTTTTTTTTTACTGACGCTTGCAGATTTATTTCTCTCATCTTTTTTTTTTTTTCCTCCTGTACTCTTAAGCAATCTGGATTACGGTTTGCATAAAAATATGCTTTCCCTCCATCCCTTCCTCCTACCATCACCATTTGGTTCGTATTGTATATGTATATATATATATATATATTTATTTATAACTAGTTATATTCTCCTTTGTATAATCATTCTCCATCTGTGCGTAAAATATAGGATAAAAGGGCTTTTATTATAAATAAAACATCCACCGCTCTAGTCGCGCCAGTGCATGAAGGAATTCAAGATATATTACAAGATAAAAATTATTTTCTCTCTAGAATTGACTTTTGTTTTTCTTCCCAGGTAAATTTCTCGTAGCGCTCTCTCCCAACCCTACATACCTCCACCATTACCCTTCGACTCTTCAGCTCGCGCAGTATAGCCATATCCGTAACCAGGTGGCACTCTTTGATCTCAAGAACAGAGAGGCGAGGACAGTTGAGTGCCAATGCTTGCACACCCGCATTGGTGATTCTTAAACAGCTGTTCACCGATATCCTATTCAATAACATACAAATTCAGTATCACTGTTGGAAAATAAAAATAATAAGGCAACACTACCTCTCGATACTCTGGGCTCTAAACTTTGCCAGAGCAAAGAGACCATTATCCGTCACACTGCATCCTGCTACCCCCAGCGTATTTAAACAAGTCCCAATGGCAAGGGCTTCTACTGCCCGATCGGAGATAAGTTCACCCCTAGCCACTCTTCCAACATTAAGATGTTTCAACCCCTTACACCGTGCCGCAATAAATGTGATTCCGCAGTCGCTCACGTAGTCGCATGCCCGCAGATCTAGATGCTCCAATTTCGGGCAATGCTGGGCAAGTGCTAAAAGAGCGGCATCTGTGATGCGATTACAGCCTGGGAGGCTCACCTGGGTTAGGCGAGGACATGCGAGGGCAAACTGTATGATCATTTTGGATTGGAAGCCATCACAGATATAGGCATCAAGCGATATGAGATTCTGTAAACGTGGCACAAGTGATTCTAATACTCCGGGGCGCACGCTTTTGAGTTTGTGTAGACGAAGCTCCTGGATCACTGACCATGGACTTCCCTCCGCCTCATCCTTATTGCAATCAGGAAAATAGGACTCGTCCATATCTTCCAGGGTAGGCGCCTGTAGGGAACTGTAATGCTGTAGGAAGAATTTCTCTAATCTCTCCTCTGTGTCAAACGACAGCTCTCTCCATAGGACTCTGGATGCGACTGCGTGCCAGGTACGAGATACAAATAAGCAAGGATACAGAGCTCTGTCATGGGCTAAGAATTGAAACGTAATGGCGAGGAGCTCTGGCATTTGAAGCCAACGGGTGAGTGCTTCCGGCGGTTGTCCGTGACTCTGAGATTTGGCACAAGTATAGGATTTGAATGCATTATTAAGGGAACTATTGGTAAAGTCAACAGGGGCGAGAGAAGTCACGGCCATGTCAAACAGGAGCAGAATTAACGATTAAAGAAATAAGAAAGATAAAGCACTTAAAGAAAGAAAACTAGACGAAGACTATATTATTTTTTATTTCTTGAAAAAGAATATTAAAACTCTCCGGATTTAGCGATCTATAACATCCCGAAATTTCCGAATCGAAAGTTATGTTCCGAAGTGATTTGAAATCTTTCCCATGTAAGAGGCTTCATCCCATCTATTCTAACGTATATAAGGGGTATCTGACCAGCTAATCAAGCTATGTGAACGTATGCAATTGATCTAAATCCGATAATCCTCGATCGCACTACCAAGGACCTTCGTCAATCTAGAAAAAATACCAATAATTGAATTACTTTATTCGCGCACTCGAGATAAAACTTATTTTACAATGGGAGGAAGGTAATCTCTCGTAATTTTACTACAAAAGTGTGTCTATAAATATTCACATGCTCTACCGTGGATATTTTTTATTTTGGCCTATGCTTAGTTTCCAGCTTTTTTGGCAGCAGCCAGAAATGGCTTACATTCCTTCGCGTTGAGTTTATTTGGGTTCTCGGTACCTTTTATCGTCACCCCATAATTCTTCAAGACCACCGGCTTCTTGAAGTACAAGTCACCAGCGGCAATAACCTTTTCCCAATCGGCCATGCGGTCCCCTGATTCAGGCCATACGTCATCGTTCGCGCAGCAAACGAGTTCATGCCTTGTGCGTATGAATCTCATTAGGAATTGTTGCTCTGACTCGTTATTCTTTCTGGGCCCGCCGCTCAGGTTAAGGATGCGCCAGATATTGATGTCAGGCTCTGTATAGTGCCAGCCATTCTGAATGATACTGAATAATTGAGAATAAATGGCGACGCGGATAAAAAAGAGCAAGAAAAATCAGAGACAAAACTTAGAGATGCACATTCTTTAACCATCCTTACGTGTCAAACATTATAGCACCCGCAAGATCGGATTTCACATTGGCCATCTTTGCAAACTTCAACGCTGGCTCCATATAGGTGCGCAAGACTGCTTCGTCCTGCACTCTCCGGAAATCAGGATCTAAGCAAGCAGCCTTTTTCCACGCAATATCGAAACCTTGAAGCTTGGTCGTGTCGTCGCGTTTTTTCGTGTCACAGAATGAAAGTTGACTGATACGTTTAAGTTCGACCAGATGCAAGTTTGAGAATGGGATGGCTTTCTTTCTCTTTGCGTACGTTTCAACCACCTGGAATGCATCGTTCGTGCCCGTTGTGAATCCGACACGTCCACAAGTAAATCCACGACCGTCGCCTAACCTTTGAGTGTATTGATATTGGTACTCGGTGTTTCCATTCTCAAATACATTCGTAATCAACTGGGCGACCTTGATGCCATGGAGAGAAATCTTCTGTGGGGTGATATTTCCGAGATCATAGTAGTCAGTAGAATTCGTGGGCTCGATGCAGGTACGCTGCCCTTTTGCGGCGGGGAAGTTGAACTTGGCACACCTTTGCTTGTTTGGTTGGAAATCACCTTTGCAGAAGGGAAACTCTTTCGCGTCGGACAGTAAACTTGACAGCACTATCGTCAAGAACAATGCCAAGGGAAAGTGAAGCATCTATGCGACTCTTCTAAAGGGTGTAGTTGCAAATAATATCGTTAAATTAGCGAAAGAGAGGAGGGAACTGTCTTGTAGTGTCTAAAGTATCAACGGAATGATGGTTTTATTTCGTGAATAAAGGATGGCATAAAGTCGGAAAAAATAAATAACAAAGAAAAAGAAGAGAAGAAAGGCGAATTGCGAATCCACCTTAATCTATTACTAAGGGTTAAAATGGAAGGTCGGAGAGTTGATCGTTCTCAGGCACTTTAATGACCAATTTTGGTATATAAATGAAATCGCATTTTGGGTGAGGTGTTTCATCTTCAAGCGAATGCAAATTTATCTTTTATGTGCAAGAGTGGATTAGGAGAGGCTGTTGAATTAAAATGCCTTGTACAACCAAGTTTTTTGCACTATGGTTATATACGATATAATAATGCAGCTTCTCTACGATATGGCCCAACTCTCTCATCATACCTCGCAAATCTATTCTTAATCTTATCTAGTCACTGTTTACATTTGCTAGTTTCTAGCCAAGATGATAAATTAAAAGTGATATTGAATGAAAACACACGCTCCCACGCAATTAGGCTGATCTTACCAAAGGTGCATAGCTTCAATTAAGACCTCGCGAAAATGGATTAAATGCGTAGTTGAGGCCATTCTAGGATACGACGCAAGGTTAGAAGGAATGAGCCATGTGTTTTAAACAAAATTCGAGGTATTTCCAATGAAAGTGTTTAAATCTTATCGATTGTTGAGAATTCAAAAACATTGCATTGAAGTACAATATCTCTCCTTGAGCCTATATTGTGCTAAAAACGGTGGCTTGCAAAACGGCTCACAATGCTATGTGGTTATCACATCGACAAGATTTTTAACCCCTAATTCAACTTAGTAGCCCATATTACATACTCGGGCCAATATTTCCAATAAATTTAGCCCACTGCCAAACACATCACGATGTAATCTCAGAGCTCGAATTAAATATCTATTTTGCGGCTTAGAGTAAATGAGCACCATGACTTAATTATGTTCAAAAAAGAGAGTTTAAAGAAAATATTCCCTAATGCACCTCTTATCTACTCGCATATGTATCGTGTTATCTAGTTGGTTGTAAACTATAAATATTTGTAGTTCAGGTTGCTATTAGCGTTGCCTATCGTTTGGTTCTTTGATTGTGATCTGAGAATTGGCCGATTGTTTTTATTTTTGCTATTAACCTAGCGGGGGCTGAGGGTGAGCTCTGGGCTTAGCAAAGGTTTAAATCAGGTAAAATAACTTGTTAAGCACTTATTAATTTTGGCTAGAGATGAATTGGTATTGCTAGCCCCTTTTCTGTGGTCAAACTCGTCCCATATGCGTACTGAATGGTTCAGCCTCGAAACGAACAGTTCTTGTGCTGCAACTTGAATTCAGAGACCTACAAACTCGAATTATATTTGGCAGGCTCTATTGACTTGTACGGCCACTTTTACTCCTCTCGGGGAAATATTTAAGATGCTATTCAAATTGAAGGCGCCTCTGTGGTTCAAACTCTGGAAAGATCCAGTAAATGGTTAGCTAAAGTGCGGAGCGGATGGTATCTGTGACTGCTATGCTTTGGATATTTGGTAAGTATGGCTTGTGGAACGCAATTGCGTTTTTTCGTTCTATTCAAAGTGTTCTATTTGTGCTTGCCAGTCTACCCTATTTTTATTCTTCATCTTTCGTTTCCTCTCCCCTTCATCTTCCTATAATCCCGCTGGAACGGTCCATCCCCTTTCACTTATTTATCATCATTTCTTGTATATCGAGTGTTTGAGTGGAAGACAAAGGAGGGGACAAGGAGGGAATCAGAATGTCAAATTACGTATCATCGTCTGACTTTAAGACAGATCTAGAGTCCGGATCTTCACTTCCCTTTCGCGCTAGATCCACAAGGCTAACTGTGGAAGTGCCAGTCGCTCCATCTCATCCTCAGCCAAGCTCTCCTCATGCCATCTCCTCCCCACATCTAACATCTCCTGGTCGGTCATCCCCGTTACTTGGTCGCGCACCCTCCGGCTCCTTTCTTCCGCATAGCCCAGTCCGTCCCAAACGACGCCCGCTCTCCGGAACAGTGGCAGGCTATGTGCGTGACTTTCTTAACTGGCCACTGAATTCATCCCTCCTCACACCCACTCATTCCCCATCCTCTTCGGGGAAGAGATGGTGGCTATCGCGAGCTTTCCGAATGGGAATTTTTCTAGTTACTGCCTTTTCGGTCCTTCTGACTACAGCCCATCTTTTTCGATGGATGGCGGTGGGATCATTGGACAAAAGGCATGTGGCATTGGTACAAACCCCAAAATTCGAGTTAAAACGCACCTATGACCCTGGTAATGAAATCTCTTTGTCATGCCCGCACTTTTTCCTCCACAATTTATGATAGTACCTCTTTCTGTAGATATGCCGTACTCAGTGCTCTCAGAGTTTACCACGAAATACCGCCTGTCGAAAATGTTCTCGATGGAGCTCCCAGATACCCTAAGTCATGTGGATCCTTATTATCTAAGATCCGCGGTCCGCCCTGACCCAGAGTCTGTTACCCTACTCATGATTCTAGATGAAAATGGGCTTGATGATTTACCTCAAATGGCTAAGAGTTGGGGAGGTAAGGCTTTGGTGGAGCCATAGTTCTATTTCTCACTTGTTATTTAACACCCCCCCCCTTTTAGGGCCAATATCTGCCACTATTGCCATTTCAACCGATACCAAAAACAGTCTTCCCAAACTCTCGGCCAAAGAGTTCGCCTTGTTAAAGCGTATTCGTGAACTTCACCAGTCAGAACCTGTACTTAAACGCAGCACCGATATTCATATCATTTTTGAATCAATACCCTATAAGCCAATGCAACCACGTCGTAATCTCCACCGTAATCTGGCACGCCTATTCTCTCGTACGGATTATATTGCAGATTTCGCTCCGAATACCTGGCCGGTCACAGATATCCAGGAAGCATTGCAACTGCCTATGTATCTAGATAGGCTAAAAGATGGAGATGTGCTTGTCATTCCCACGTTTGCGTATAGAGCTAATTCTACTGCACGGGAAGTTCCATACTCTAAGGGCGCGGCACTACGGTTGGCTGAAGCGGGTGAGCTAACCCTCTTCGATCGAAGCTGGGAGGCGGGGACCGGGCCTACCGGGTACAACACTTGGCGCAATGAGAATCAGCTCTACAAAGTGGATGATTTCGAGCTACACTATGAGCCAAGCGTCATCATGTCAAAATCGCAACTGCCTTGGTAACTACACAGACATTCCACAATATTAAGAATCTGCTTGTATTTAATCCAATACTATTATTTTTTAGGTGTCCAGAAAAATTCAAGGACAATCGAGCATCGTGTCTATACGGTGCATATCTATCCGGTGCGGAATTCTATGTTATGCCCGAGGACTTTTTAATACAAAAGCCAGGCACCCCAGAGCACCCTGGGGATGAGTCTTTATTTGAGGTATTTATCATGTGCTCAATAGAAAATCATGCTTACAATATTAATTGTATTAATGGTATGGTACACAGAAATTGTTTGGAGAACGTCTTTATCTTAAATATCAGCAAGAGCAATGCCTCAGGCATGCGGGTCGTTTCGTCTCTCTAGGGCTCTGGAACACACCTCGGTCGCAGCATTGCAAGGTGCAGTGCGCAAATGTGTTAAGAGCTTGGGGTAAGGGGATTTTAAGCTGAATATAATATAATAAAGATACTTTACGATATATTAGCAAATATCTATCTCTGGGGTTATCCTTATTTTGTAATTATGCTCTTTGTGTTTGTGCTTTTATGGTTGATTATCCGCTGAATAGATAACTTTTGAATTTGATTTCTAATAAACGTCCCGACGTTATTATCCGATGACGCGACGTGTTAAAAGAATCAATTTAGGTGCATCAGCGAAGCAAAATTCGCCGCTTTATTCACTTTTAATTTTTTTTTTTCGCGTTCTTTTTTTCTTTATTCATCGTTTTCGCTTTGTATAACCTGTTACCATTTCATTGACAATACCTCTAAATTATCACCATACTGGCTCTATCTCTCGACGACTCGTCCATTCCACGTACATCTGTAGTACTTATGCTCTCTTCATCTCTTTGATTGATTTACGCTCTTTCAAAATCAACTATTTTTAATTTTCTTAGATCACTTTGCATTTTTACATATTTTTATCCCCCCTCCCCGCCTCCTCCCATTGTGACCTTTTTTATTTTCCATTCATATTTTTATCTGCCACTACTCTATAAACGCGAATAGAATATTACTGAGAGGGCATGGGTTTTTGCAAACGGTGTGGAGAGATTTCTTCGTTGAGCAAGTGTCGAAAATGTGGAGGGATGGTAGTTGGTAAACTATCCTTCAAAGAATACTTAGAATCTCCTAGGTTATTTTTATTTCGGGCTTACATTCATTTTTCATTTTTAGCTTCTGCTGCAAGTGGACTTGGTGAAGATAATCTTGATCGCTGGTCGAGCGCGTAAGTAATTTAACATCATTGAAATTGTGTACATAAAACTTTTAGAGGCACGCGCTTTAATCTTGTTTTTATAATGTTTAGTTATCTGAAGACTGCAAATGGCGATATAGAAGCCACACTGAAACGACTCACTATATCGTCACGTCCTAGTTCTGTGTTGGGCAAACGGGGGTGCAATGATTGCGGGGCAGCTCTCTCCGTGAACAGCGCAAATTTTGAACAGGAGACGCTTGAAAAATTCTTTTGTTCATCGTGCTATACGAAGCGTTTCAGTAAGGGTGACTGGTACGAATTGATTAATGTCTATTCAGTTGAGGTTAAACAGATTATCTAACCCTTTCCATATTGAACTAGTCGCGCATGCCTGAAGCCCGTGATTTCTAAAGAGTCGTCTTGGGTTAGCCATGGCCAGCGCGTTTGGCACAAGAATTGCTTTCGATGCAGACACTGTGATAGCCTAGTGCCGAACCCGCTCGTTGACCTTGTAGGGCGTCCTACCTGTGAAGATTGTCTATTGTCGAAAAAAAGCGAATCGCATACAGAACAGCCCATTGTACATGCCACACCTCCTTCTTCCCCGGAGCCAGTGAGAGTCGCATCTCCCATCTCAGTAGTTTCAGACCATTACAGCCCCTACATTCGATCTGATTCCCCTTCATTTTACGGCAGCGACCGGAACGGATGTTATCCAATAGTGTCATATTCTTTGTTGGCGCGTTCAGGATCAAGCGTTTCGTCCATCTCGGATATTACCACCACTACTACAACGACCAACACATCCAATGGCTCCAGGCCTTCAACTCCAACTTCAACGATCTCGTGCAGCTCCCGTACATCTCCTATGTCTCCGGAAGACATATTGGAAACTGGGACAGTGCGCTATCGGCGCGATAGAGCCATGTCATCTGTACGGAGAACATTTGTCGAGCCTCCGCTCTTTCGGAGAGAACGCGCCAAATCCTCCCCCAGATTCACTTTTGTTCCCGTTCGAGAACATCCTGAGAACGTTGATTCAGAGATCGCTTATAATAAGCAAGTTCCCGTAGGGGCGAGCCCTAGGGGAGAAGTCGAGTCAACTACAGCTGCCAATGGCTTGCACGAAACAGCAGCCGATAAAGAAGTCAATTCGCCTCACAATACTAGTGTTGATTTAACGACCCAGGATGAAACGGTGCACGAATACAAATATCCCATTCAGTCTCCAGAGAAGATGCCTACACCCACGCGTCGCGAACGAGCCCTATCGACTCCGAGTCGTCCGCATACTGCTCCCAGTGCTATCGAAAAACAGGGGATCCTAACCCGAAGTCCACATTCGAAGCGTGGTAGTGTTCAGCATGGCCAGAGTCGGTATTGCACAAAATGTCGCGAGGTGATTCAAGGGTCTAGCGTGCGGCTGAAGTCCGGCGACTCTTATCACATTTACTGTTTTACGTGTGCGGGTTGTCACCAAGAATTTACTGAAAGCGAATTTGTTTGGAGTGGAGGAAAACCTTATCACTTCAAGGTATCTGTCATTGAGTTTTAGCCCCTTATCATGTTTATCTAATGTCTGTTATGATTAGTGTGTACCCAAGTCCACTGAGGTTACCTCCATCAAGTGCGCAAAGTGCGACTTGGCTATTTCAGATAAATTCATCAGAATCGATGGGGCCAATTACCACTTAACGGTTAGTGAAGAGCGTGCTTCCACGTATAATCCAACTTTACTTAATTCAATTCTGTTATATATAGTGTTTCTGCTGTGAGCAATGCCATAAGACGCTTCAGCCGAATTCCCACTATTTTGAGATGGATGGAAATAGGTTGTGCACCTCTTGCGGCTCTCACCTCTCCGTTCCCGGGCCAGCGGAAAAAATCGTCCCTTCGCTTCGAAACAACAATCCTGCACCTGTCTTTCCAAATGATCGTCTCAGCGAGCCCCCCCGAATGTCCTCACTCTTTAGCTCACGTACTAAGCCTCTACCGAAGTTAGGCGGAATGACGCATTGTCCGCGTTGCAGACTTCCAGTTGCGTTCATGGAGCAGACACCGGGCCCGAGGGCCACGAAATGGCATCGTAAATGCCTGAAGTGCTTAAAGTGTCGAAAGGAACTGGACAGTGGTGCTAACGTGACGCCAGACGGGGTGGGGCCATTTTGTAGAGCCTGCTTCAACAAGTACAAGGTGGATCCCTCTATATGTGAAAAGGTGGTGTTGGAATTATAAACAGCTCTTTACCCTTGGCATTTATTAATTTTGTATTAAGTTTATTTTCTCGTTTCTTTTGTCGTCTATACATATTTTTTGTCTTATTAGTTTTTTTATTCACTTTACCCTTTACCTACAGTCTATATTCTGTCCCAGAGTGGATAGGAGGATTTTATAACCTTTCGAATAGTAATTTTTCTATACACTATTTTTTCTTTTTCTAACCCCAATTGAAAATGGCATAATACAATATTATCCCCTAGTTTCTTAGCTCCTTATCACAATCCCCTGTTCTCGAGACAAAAAATTGAGTCTGAATTGTTCTGAAACATTATGATCTGCAAACCCTGCTCCCATCTTTTTTTAATGAGAATGCGAAATTTTTTCCATGAGCAGCGACGGGAAACCAGGAGCTCGGTTCTTTTTCCTGTTTATTTTTTTTTTTGAAAAAAACATAGTGTTTCGAGTAAACAATTGACTTTACAGAGGTTGCGTCTCTTGTAGGCTTTTGTTCTCCATCTATCACCTCCCTATTCTACCGACCTTGAACTAGTGCTTCTATGTTATACTCATTGCGTAACCCCGCTCACCCTCTAACATAGTACGCATTGTTCCCTCCTCACTCCCCCCCTTTTTTTTGCCTCGTATTCCCTATTCTATTCCCTTTCTTATTATATTATTTGTATTATTCATTATTCTCTTTTCCCCAGCCAAGGTCTTATCTACATAGGAAAAAATACAATTCTCTTATTCTATCTTGGCAGTTTTTGAGAATTCATCCCCACCGTCTCGTTATGTCTGAAGATTCCTCCTCACCTCAAGGTGATAACTCTACTTACCTCGCAGGACTTTCTGCGAGTGAATTTGCCACGTCGACAACCGATGCTTTGCAGGAAGATTTGCTTACGTTGCGTGCTCTAGTGACAACTCGAGAGGCTGGTGTCATCATCGGCAAGGCAGGACAAACAGTTGCTCATCTCCGTGACTCAACGGGTGTGCGCGCTGGAGTTTCAAAGCTCGTACCGGGCGTGAATGAGCGTATTCTGACAGTGCAAGGGGGGATTGATGCCGTTGCCGAGGCGTATGGCTTAGTAGCCCAAAGTCTCTTAGAGAATCCACCCCATGCCCCTCCTCCTGGGCAAGCTAACACAACTCTTACTATACGGTTGCTCATTTCGCACAATCTTATGGGAACTATCATTGGGAAGCAAGGAGCAAAAATAAAAGAGATCCAGGACGGAAGCGGCGCAAGACTTACTGCGGCAAAAGAGATGCTCCCTCAGAGCACAGAACGGGTTGTGGAGGTGGTGGGCACAGTCGGCGCGGTGAGGGATGCTATTCGAGAGGTCGGAAGGTGTCTCGTGGAGGAGAAAGAGAGAGGTGTCGGGACGGTTTTGTATGTGCCAGGGGGAAACCCAGTGGCAGGGAGAAGAGAATCTTTAGGTGGTGCAAGGCGGGAATCGGTGGGGACGCTTGGTGTCCGACGCGAGTCGCTTGGAAATACTCTGGGGGGCGGAGTAAGGCGGGAATCGGTTCCCTCTGGGAATGGCATTAACGACCCCAGCATTTGCACCCAAACCATTGCCATCCCCCCCTCTATGGTTGGATGCATCATCGGCAAGGGCGGCGCTCGCATCGCCGAAATCCGTCGTGCATCCGGATGCCGTATCGATATTGCCCGTGAACCACACGATGAAAGCGGAGATAGAGTATTTACGCTCCAGGGAACTCCAGAACAGAATGAAAGGGCGCTGATGATGTTATATAGTCAGCTGGAAGCCGAAAAGGAGCGACGCTTAAGCCTGGCCACCGTGGAAGAAAACGAATAAATCTTGTTTTTACATCCCACACCTGTCTTATTCATTCGGTACATATCTTTTTTTTTTTTCTTTGTCTGTTTGTTTGTCTGTCTGTTTGTCTCCTTTTGTGCTTTGTTCTTGGGTTTAAAACGAACTCCTTCGATACTGATTCTCTTTAATTATACTCTTTGATTCGGGCTATTTTTTTTTGTTTCCTTCGTGTGTGGGTGTGCTCATTATTCTTTTCTTTTTCTTTTTCATTTTTGTTTCTTTCAAGCAAATATCACTTCATCTTTCATCATTAATAGCTTCAAAATTACAATATCCAATAAACTAAATTATATACAATATTCACCATCGCCCAAACTTTATGCACTGTAATCCTCATCCGGCAACAAGTCGGGCAATGGTCTATCCTCTAGTCGTGGTTCGTCACTCACCTTGTTATTGACGATCAGGGTATTCTCCAGTCTATCCGAAAGCCCCACATCATCTTCATCTAAAAATGCATCCAATGCATTCCTATCCTCAAGGGTATCCTCAAGCTCCAGCTGATACAATGCGGAGCTAGTGAGTTCTGGTGGCCTTTGTATGGTCACGTTCTGGTACAACCGCTGTGGCTCTCCCTCTCTCTGCCGCGCATATTCTCTCATCCTTTCTTCGAACGCAGTCTGCAGCCGTCGACTTTTCCGTTCGTTTAGCTCTCTTTTTTTACGCTCATATTCTCTCATCTTTTCTCGCTGATAGGCCTCAAACTCTTGCGCCTGTGAGCGCTTCCAATCTTCGAAGCTTATCACTTCTTGCTCGCTCTCTGCACTCTCAATAAGCCGCTCAATACGGGCCAGCGAGAGCTGGATGGTAGAGGCCAAGGTAGCGACCTCATCTAGATTGCGGCGGACCTCTGGTAATAAGTCTGCTTCTTTTTCCATGAGATCGCACGCGTTGTTTTGCGATTCAAATGTTCTAAAAAGTGCGAGGATAAGATCCTCCGCTTCCTGGAAGAAAATAAGTTAGACTCTTGAGATGGTAATGAGGAGGAATGTAATGTTATACAAACCCTTGCTTTTTCATAATTTTCCTGATTAGTTTCACGAATAACTTGCCATTGTTTTTCAAAACTCAAGACAAGCTCGGTGCATGCAGTTAGATCGGGATTTATTGGTGGGTATAATATGTTTTTTCTGGGAGAAATACAGAAACCATTGTCAAAATCTGAATGCTGATATGTTGTAATGATACCTACTGTGAACCGGGTCGATGGACAAATGTTTCACTGAATTGTTCAAAGTTGGATTTGGACGATCGAGCACTGCAATAAAGATGTAATAAAAAAGTTTAGTAAAACTAGGGGATAGGGAAATGGTCGCGTCTGGTGTCTACCGTGAGTGGGAACTTGACTGCTCATCACTATTTATGAAATAGAGGTTATGTCGCATTCAATTTTTTAAGACTCATATCACAAAATTTTCATTACCTTCCACTCCTTATAAGATCCCTGATATTGAGTGGGGTGGAGGGGAGGATTTTTTTTTAGCTGCTGGAACATAATCGCCAGTTGGCAGCTTGCATTTCTCGCCACCAACGATCTAATACTTAACTACCAATTCAAGTCGTGACTACTATTGTTACGTCAACGAACTTGGATTGGTTCTTGATTTGTGACTTGCGTTTGGAAAGGAGAGGTAAGCAAAAAGGGACATGTCAATTTATTGCTATATCCATTCTGTTTTTTCTCCAAATTTTCATATAGCTTACACACATCAATTCTAGAGAAGGTAGGTAGCTTTAGCTGTTTTGTTTGCTAAATGTTCAGAGAGGGTTGACTTGTTATGGACCTTGATTTCCTTAGCTATGACGTCCCCCTCAACTCCTCCTCCAGGATGCCCTATGCATCAAAAATCGTCCACTTCACAATCCTCTCCCACTGAAAATGACCAATCCTCCTGCCCCTTCCACTATGGAGATGCCCTCAACCCCAGCAATCAAATTCCAGCTAACCTGGCTCAGCAGCCAGCTCCTGGCCAACGCATTGAGCTTCCTACCGAGCGCTCTATTTCGTCCATTCCAAAATCAAATTCTGAGGAAAAGTGGGAGTATCCTTCCCCACAGCAATTCTACAACGCTTTGAGGAGAAAGGGATGGGAGACCCCTGAGGAACACGTAGAGACTATGGTCGATATCCATAATTTCCTCAATGAAGAGGCATGGAGTGAGGTGTTGAAGTGGGAAAAGATGCATGAATGGTAGGTCTCCATTCTTCACTTAATTCTTCAGCTAATTTCGACCTGCAAACACTCATGTATATTGATTTTTCACTACAGTGAATGTGCTCAAGGCCCCACCCTTCTTCGCTTCCGTGGCCGCCCTCAGGATCTTTCTCCCAAGGCACGTCTACTTGGCTTGTTTTATGGAACCCCTCGGCCTTTTGACCGACACGACTGGACCGTTGACCGGTGCGGCAAAGAAGTCCGCTATGTGATTGACTATTATGAGGCTCCCGAAGAGCAACCGGGAGTTCCTGTATTCCATCTGGATGTTAGGCCTGCTGTGGACAATATGGAGAGTTTGTGCGATAGAGTGAAGGTAGCTTCCAAGGAGTTTTGGGCACGGGTGTGGTCGACAAGCCAACAAAAAAATGCTTAAGGGAAACAGAAAGTGGTTTTGGTTTACTTGGCTATGTAATATTTAACTATAAATTGATTTAATTGCGTATATTTTTTTATTACTTACTTCTTTTTCGACTCTAAGCCCTGAGCATTATTATTTAACCTTTTTTTCGTTTTTTTTTGTTTTCCTTCTTGTAAGAGGTTATGATCTGATCTTCGTGTCTTTTTTTTTTCGTTATATACATGTCTGCAAGACTAAAATTGAATCATAAAAAAAGAGGCCTTTTTTATAAAACCAGCATAGTTCTTTCTATTCACATGTGCAGGAGAAAAAAATAAAGTTAGGGATAAAAAAGGGGGAAACAGCACCAACACTCACTTTTTATATAAATGTATAAGAAGAAAAGAAGAAAAAAATATATAACCCGTCTAGTTTAAACATCCCTATTCTTTTGTGATGGAACCTTTGCTCTGAGAATTGTAGTCCGAAGGGAACGGAGGGGGGGAGATCGACTCTTGTGGCTTCGTGAGCTCATCTAAAGGGGTCTTGTCGGGGAATGGACGCTTCCCAAGCAGCTTCACCATGTCATCCCGCGAAAGCACCTCTTTTGACAAAAGAAGCTGGGCGACTTTCTCTACGTCCTCCTTCCTCTCCGTCAAAAGATCCACTGTACGCTTGTAGGCCGTGGAAACCAGGCTACGCACCTCGTTGTCAATCATCCGCGCCGTCTCCTCCGAGTACGGCTTCTGGAACTGGGGCTCTTGCTCATTGGGGTTGTGGAAGGAGAGCGGGCCAACCTCCTGGGACATTCCGTAGGTGGCCACCTGCGCATACGCAATCTTCGTGACCTTTTGCAAATCATCCTGCGCTCCGGTGGTGATTGTGCCGAAAAAGATCTGCTCAGACACGCGGCCACCGAGCGTCATGCACATACGATCCAGCAACTGGTTCGTGGAGTAGAGATATTGGTCCTTGGGCAGGTACTGCGCATAGCCCAGGGCGGCCACACCACGAGGAATGATTGACACCTTAAGCAATGGGTCTGCGTGCTCCAAATACCACCCCGCGACGGCGTGTCCGGCTTCGTGGTACGCGACTGTTTTCTTCTCTTCGGGCGACAGCACTCGTGACTTCTTCTCCAGGCCTGCAATCACACGCTCGATTGCCTGTTCGAAGTGTGTCTCTGCTACTGTATCGCTCACCTGACGAGCCGCAATCAACGCCGCTTCGTTGCATACGTTGTGGATGTCGGCTCCGGAGAAGCCGGGTGTCAAAGCGGCGAGCTTCTGCGCAAGATAGTCGATATTCTCGTTGGTTTTGATGGGACGAAGATGCACCTTGAAAATCTCCTCACGCCCCTTAATATCCGGGCGGTCGATGGCGATGTGTCGGTCGAAGCGGCCGGGACGCATCAGCGCAGGGTCTAACACGTCCGGACGATTCGTACCGGCCAGCACAACCACATGCTCGCTGGAGTCGAATCCGTCCATCTCAACCAGCAGCTGGTTGAGCGTGCTCTCTCGCTCGTCATTGCCCCCGAACTGACCCGCGCGACCTCTCGACTTGCCGATGGCGTCTATTTCATCGACGAATATGATGCAGGGTGCATTCTTCTTTGCCATGGCAAACAAGTCCCTTACACGAGAAGGACCAACTCCCACAAACATCTCAACGAACTCCGACCCACTCACACTAAGAAAGGGGACACCGGCCTCGCCAGCCGTCGCCTTGGCAAGCAGCGTTTTACCCGTCCCTGGAGGGCCGGAGAGAATAGCTCCTTTTGGAATCTTAGCTCCTAGCCTCTCGTAGGCGGAGGGATCTTTCAAGAACTTCACGAATTCCATGATCTCCTCCTTCGCCTCATCCATCCCTGCGACGTCCTTAAAGCGCACGCGCACCTCACTCTCATGGTTGAACAGCTTCGCCTTGCTCTTCCCGATGCCGAAAATGCCCTGTGAGCCACCAGCACCCCCGGCGCGGCGCGTCAAGTACAGCAGAGCACCAATCATGAAAAGGGTGGGTGCGAAGTGCAACAGGGTTCCCACTAAATTGACCTCGTCATGGTAGGCCACCGGAATCCGCTCTGATGATGGAATGCCAAGTTCTCGTTGCGCCTCCTCCAACTTTCTTTCAAATGCCTCCACCGAGCCAATGCTGAAGTATAGGCTCACGTTTGGACGAGCCAAGTCGGGAATTACGGAGGCAGCATTTGGATGCAAATAGACGCGTACTCGATTTCGGTTGACAACCACAAGGCGCTCAACAAGACCACGGTCGAGAAGCGTGGTGCGGAACTCTTGCCACGTCAACTCGCGCGCATTGTCAGTTTGGGCAGTCAGGCGATAAAAAACGTAAGCAGTAAAAATAAGCGGTATTAATGTGCTGGCGTTTAAGCGAATGTCGTTAGGTTGTGGGGGGGGTCGAGGGATTTTAGACGAGGATGAGCTTGAAGAGGAGGAAGAGGAGGAAGAAGACCTGGATGCCCCTTCCTCGCCTTTACTCTCCTTTGCCCCTCCCTTATTCTCCTTGGAGCCATCTCGGGAGGCGCGTGTCCATGATGAAGGTCGGGCTCTCTCTGGGAAGAAATTCTCGAATCCCTTCGGCACATGCCCCGCCTCCTCTTCCTTTCCTAGCCTACTCTCTGCCTCTTCCCCCTCTTTTACGCGCGATTCTTTCTCCTTTGCCTTATTGTTCTGGAAGAAGGGAGAGCGATTCTCCGATGCAAAGCGCTGCTGCTGAGATAGATACCCGCGCTCTCTTCCACAGTTCGAAGCGGTCGGCCGCCTGCCATTCATGCCTAACCATCGTGACGTATAGCGTAATGGTTTGCATGACGTTGAATAAGAAACGGTGGTCGGCCACGATGATATGAGCCGAGCATGATGGTAACGAGTTTGTAGAACTCCCCTGGCTATTGCCGAACTCAAAGGAGTCTATTCGGAAGAGAAAAGAAAGGAGATAAGTAACATGGTGCGAGAAATTATGGATTCTAATTCAGAGAGATCAGCGAATTCGACAAGATCTGTCGTAATTCTTTTCCCTTCAGGTGGTATTCAACCCCTTTTGCTAGGTTAACGTCTTAATCGGGGTAACATAATAAATACCAAGTTTTCACCAGGTGAAAATCTACTCACCATTATTAAAGATTGAAAGACCACAAAGATGAGCCGTTGTCTCCTTTCTCTACTCGTTTTCTATTCCAATGCCAAGTTCATCAAAAACATGAATAAGCAATGCTGCGCCACTATTTAATGTCAACTTTCGTTTTTTTAATGGAAGAAGGGGATATTTTGTTTTTTATTTTATTTTCAAAGACAGAAATAGCTATGGCTGATACAAAGATTCACTGGAAATCATACGGCGGAACTTTTCGGGATCCAAATAGAATGCATGAAAAAGCTCTCGCCGCCGTTCTAAAACGCTTGTTGGAGCTGAAGCTTGAGTCAGTTCCCGGATCTTTGGTTGAAGCTGCTTCACGTGTTCACTTAGTGTTCCTTGCAAATCAGTGAGCTCCTATGGAAGTGGGTGAAAAAGTCTAGCTAATATGATCTGGAATTTTTGAAAGGAAAGTAAGTTTTCATTTTACCTTGGGTGAGAGCAGCAGATTTTCAAGAGAGCTTCCTGGGTGTCGACAGAGTGTATTTACCAGTGCCTGCTCCGTGTTTTGGCTAATAAAAGGGACGTGTATATATGTAAACGGACAGGGTACTACGGGAGAGTGAAGCGTTAAGCCAGTTGTTTACCTTTGCTTAATGTTTTCCATCCATTCTTTGAACTGTTTGGATAGATCATTAGATAGCTGCTTCTCTCGCGACGAGAGTTCCGTAACACGCTGTATTAAGGATTCGTAAGTCGTAAAAAGAGCAGGCATAATTGCTGAATCCCGTTTGGATATATTTTCTAGTAAAAAGGAGAACGATTAGACTATCCCATCACCAAGCAATAATATCCCAAATAAAAGCACCACCTGAGATATTTAAATCCAAAATTTTCTTTATATGTAGAAGCATCGAATCATGGTGTCCGATGGTTTTGCGCTCCAGCGCTTCCGTCAGGCGTTCGTCTTTGGCAATATTCTAAAAATAAGGTATATGTAGAACCGTGTAAAATAAATTTAGAAAAGCGGTAACCTCTCCAAAAAAAAACACTCACTAATCGAGTATCGACGCTCTCCTTTTGCGTATTCAACTCATCTCTGTATGCAAATATCCACCGCCGTAAGTGGCGTTGCCGATCCAGATCTACCTCAAAGGCAAGCTTAAGGAACTGCTCTCTCGCATTTTGGGCCAGAAGAAGTTCAAGAACCTTCATCATTGAAATATAAAAGAGAGGAGATTAGGATTCAGTCATAATTATAATTAAATTTTATCCACATTCGAACCTCGTTCATTTTCTTAGCATTCTGCTCGATCTCCTCTTCTTTGTTTGCATAATCCGCCCGCAGTACAGGCATTCGAATTTCGAGGTCAGCAAGCTCCTCTAGAAGCAACGTTGTGCTCTCGCTGTCGGAAAGTTTGGCTATCTCGTTTTTACTATGGTCTATGATTCCTTGGAACTCATTTGTTTGGCCTCTGACAAATAGAGCAAAAATCAACTAAATTCCTTTTGAACTATCTTATGAGCTGATTTAACCTACCTCAAATATTCCATCTCGAAGCCTCCGCCTGCCTCAACTCTCGCATATTCCTCCTCTAGAGCTTGCAGGCGAGCAGTAAGAAGTTTATTTTCAACGGCGGCCTCAAAATATTGCTTCCGGGTCAACGGATATCTATAAGGGGAACAATAGTAAGGTGTCATGTCTTGTAAAGCTTCAGAAAAAACCGCATATTCTCTATGAATGGCTTACACATCTGTTAATCGTTCCAACTCTGAAGATAAAAATTCGTTCTGCGCGTCGGGGGACCTATCTGAATTGGTCTACGATTGAAGCATAAGTATCCTACATAGTGCCCGATAAATTGTAGGAAATTACCGGCAGGGTGAAATAGCGTTGGCACACTTGCTTCAGCTCACTAAAGTAGGCATTTTCCGCTTCTTGTACTTGTTCTAAATCCTTGGATGCTTGAAAGAGGAAATAGGGTGAAGCTATTCATATAATGTCAATAAGAATCATGTTTTAACAAGCAAATGCAAAAGCACCACCTTTTTGGCTGTCTTCCTCTATATCTGAAAGGATATCCATCATCCTATTTAATGCATCAGACAGAGTGGAATCTGCCTGTTAATAGCATCATTAATACACTGCCAGCACCTATTTAGCTACACTCAATCAAGTCTTTACTTTTAAAGATTCATTTTGAATTAGAGTATCTTGCTCCTGCTCTTTTTCATCTAAATCCAGTTTCGACTTTTTCAAATTCTCTACTACCCCCTCCAGCTCCGAAAGAGTCCCACTTTAAAGGAATTAGTACTCGAAATACTCAGTACTCTCAAAATGAAAAAAAAAAGAGGTGTACCCTAATAACTTTTGCTGATTCTCTAGCGCTGAGGCATATTGTTCCAGTTCTAAGATTTCTGATTGCAATGATTTTACTTGGAGTCTAAGATAAATGGATGAAATGATTCATGTCAATTAGTACAATCCAGGTTTATATAATTGTATACGCACTGAATTGAGTCTGAAGAGGCGTTGGTTTCCTGTGATAGTATTTTAAGAGTGATATATTATATGTCCTGATCTAGTATAGGAGTATCAGTAATATAATTCCTACCTGTCGTGCTGATGCTGTTACTGGCATGCTGTATTGAGTGTATATCAAACGCGTATCATACGCGCCTTAATTTTAGATCAATTTGGATATCCCATCACTTATCCCATTGTCTATCAATTGGCCAGCTTTCAGTTAATAGTGTCATAGAAAGGATATAAGTAAGAAACGGCCTCCGTTGCTCAAGAAAAAAGAAGAGAAAGCTTGGAATTAAAGAAACTTATCCAGAATCGCGCCCCATTGGTTAACGTTGGATACAGAGGAGACTTGTCAGAAAGCAGAGCTCGGTGAAGTTGAATGTTCGAAAGTTGTTGTTTACGAATCGGTGTTTACTTGAATTACAAAATATTCTCTACCAGTTGTGCAGAATTGCTAGGTTGAAATGCTATATGACTATAACTTTGATGCGATCACATATATTAGTCGGAGAACACTATTCCTTTTCCTGTATAATTGGCTGCATTCATCTGCAAAAAACTCCAGCCATCTATCTCCTAGTAGTTTGTTTAGAATCTTCTAAGTATATATACCCTTATCTCCTCCCAAATATTTGCGGATATTGGAAGTATCACGTTCTAACCGGAAAAGAGAGAATCAAGTGAGAGGTATCTACCTAGAACGGAGTATTGTAAGAATGACTGTTAGAGTGGTTTATTCTTCCTCTCCAAAGAAAGTTTGTCCAGATTTGCCATCATAATACATTCAGACACAATTATTTTATTATGAGTTGAAACGCATGTGGCCCGACTTTCACTATTTTCAGAGCGCCTTTCGCATACTTCTGGCATTAAAGATCTTCACACATGTTGAATAAGTTAGGTTTAGAGTTTAGTTAATGGCTAGGGTGAAGCACCATGCTCTGCCACAATCTGGCCGTACAGAAAACCATAGATAACACTATTACCACGTCCTTAGCCCTAGGATAAATTGGACTGCAAGGCAGGAGGAACACCCTGCATTCCTCCGCAACGATAGACGGACGCTCCGCTCGCAAGCTGGAATCCACAATAGTATGGGACACTTATCCCCAACAGAAAATTGAGGATTCCCACGGAGAAGGTTAGAGCACAAGCTGATTTCATTGCAATCATAGTTTAGCTGTCACAACGCAGCGTCTTTCGCTTTAGTTTGTGCATTAATTTATGCCCGAGATTTGCCACCTTTGTGGAAAATATCGTTCGACTTTACCTGGGGCCAACCAAAACTCGTCGAGCACAGTTCACTGCAACCAGAACTTCGGAATCTATCAAGGGCCTTTGTTGGCACACTGCTGCGGCCGTCTTTGCTCCCCCCACTGTACTCCCACCGTGCTCGCCCGCTTCCCTACGCAATTAACCCCACATTGCTTCCTCCTCGGCCTCAACCATGGATCTAGTGCTGGAGCTGTGCGATGGCTTCTTTCTCGACTCCCTCTATTCTCGGCTCTTCGCCTCCGAGTTCATGAGCAGCCTTGCTCCTTCTCTTGCGCAAGCCATGCTCTCGCGAGACTTTCTCCTGCGACAGTTTCTCTCGCTCATGCTTCTCGTCACTGTCTCAGCATACTTGATTTACTTTCTTTTTGCAGGATTATCCTATCGCTACTTTTTCAACCATGAGCTCATGAGACACCCCAAATTTCTTAAAGGCCAGCTCCAAATGGAAATCGCAATGTCCGTACGATCCCTGCCGTATCTCTCCTTGTTTACCTGTCTTACCTTCCTTGTCGAAGTGCGGGGGTACTCGCTCCTCTATAGTAATGTCGATGAATTCGGCTTGCCATATCTCATTTTTTCGATATTTGCCTTTCTCCTCTTTACGGATTTTGGAATATATTGGTGAGCATTCCCTTGCCTCGTCCCATGAATATAAATATTCACTGCATTATGCTAGGATCCACCGTGGGCTCCATCACCCCTTGATTTATCGACGTATCCATAAGGTATTGTAGATGGAAGAGCTATTTGAGTTTTGGAGGCAAAGTGATGGGGTTTGTTGATCTGTGTATATATCCTGATAGCCTCACCACCGTTGGCTTGGTAACGAGGAATAATAGCTCTACAATTTCTATTCATAATTAATCGCTCCAATGTTACCTAGTCCCAACTCCTTTCGCTTCCCACGCGTTCCATCCTCTGGATGGTTATGCACAATCGCTCCCCTATCACGTCTTCGTTTTCCTCTTCCCGATGCAGCGTATCGTGTATCTTGGTCTCTTTGTGTTCGTTAATCTGTGGACCATTTTGATCCATGATGGTAAGTTCGATGGATCCATGGTCCCCTTTCCGACTAATCAGCTCACCCTCTTTTCAGGCGAATATTTCACAAACACCCCCTTCATCAATTCGGCCGCACACCACACGCTCCATCACCTCTACTTTAACTACAACTATGGTCAGTATTTTGTTCTATGGGACTGGGTCGGACAAACACATCGCGCCCCTGAGAAAGAATCGCCAGACTCATCCCTTGCTAAGCTGTGGACCAAGCAGGTCAAGGAAATGGAAAGCCTGCCTGAATATGACCCCAATGATGTTTTTCTTGAAAAGAGCAGGACGGAAATTGCCTCCATAGCTGCCAAAAAGTCGCAATGATTTATCTAATCTTGGTGTTGCCTGTGTTTATGTTTATTTTAGTATATATTTCCAGGTCAAATTGTTAGCCTACAACTATCTCTTTGTTATATTCTTTTTTTTTTTATATTATTTTCCTCTCCAGATATAACAAATAAGCCAAATATGAAGAGAAAATAGCCGCTGCAACGGGGCCTAATTCGAATTTTCAACTATTTTTTTTCATTCACTTAACTTGTATGATTTGGCTTCTGGGTCTCAATAGAGAAATGGGTGCTCGTGCTATCCGATGTTTTTAATGTGTACTGCGAAATGGTTTGGGGTATACCTTGATTAAAGATAAGAGAACTTGTATAATGTACAGAAATTCAACACGGATATATGCACCGCGTGGTTTTTTTTTGGTCTTTAATGAATATAAGGGAGAATTTTTGAAGCATATTCGCGGTTATTTTTTCTTGATCATTCAAGCTGATCCCAATTTTACGCGTGCAATTTTGTGACGTTGCACGCGTACCCCACCCTTGCGACCGAAGCTAGTCATTTACTTTCTTCTCGTCCTCTTCTTCTCCATTGGCCACCATTTCCTAACTCCAAATATCACTTCTACATCGGTTAACCTCGGATATTGCGCAAGGTCAATGCGGCCTATATTTCAACTCGATTTGCCGGTTAACTCTTTACTCAACGCCCAGTTGCGAAAATTGTAGCTTCGAATGGTTTAAATCGTTTCGTTGGCCACTGCTTATTACGTCTTGTTATTGTGCGGTTATTAGGGTCAGGAGCTTATTGAACTTCACTCAGGTGCATTCTCAGACGTAGCATCTAATCCGACTTAACTAATTAGCTATTTCATTTCATACCCTTTTGGTGACACGAGAAGGAATATTCGTTCAACAATCCTCCACACTTATGTCTCTTCTTTGTGCAACTTGATTGTATATATATATACATATTACTGCCGACTATGAATGTAACCGCCCCCACCCCCAGAAAAGATAATGTGCCATCGCCGATGGTGACAGCACCGACAAAGGATGCCGATATTCTCTCTGTTCAGAGCGCGTTCGGATTTTTAGACGCTAACTTCGACAAGGATATTAAAGTACACGATCTGCTGGCGGTGTACTCGGAAGCATTCGGTGCACGAGGAAATATTATAGACGAGGTAATGCGTTCATTCCTCCATTAGCTTGTGATTGTCATAAAGAAGAACTAGTGTCATTTCCTCTTGCAATTTATCCTGCGACGGGGGGAATTCTGGGATTCGTACTCGTGCTTTCGCTCTCTATATATTATCGACTTATTAATTCTTGTCCCTTTTTTGCCAATTCTAGGAGATGATAAGCGCGTTGAATTCTATAATCGAAAGAAACAAATTGGCCTCACAAATGTCTGCCATCGAGGTGGTTTTCGAAGAACTTTCTCAATTCACTCAGCTACTAGGCTCAGGTCTTATCAAACCTATCTCCACGGTTGAAGAACTGACCCATGAGCAGCTTGAGGAATTCCTAGAGGAGCTAATGGACATAGGGTTTGAACCAACAACACTGCCAGAAGAGCCGACCCTAGTGGAAGAGGCAGAGAAAAGGGGGGCGGAGAGGGAGCTAGGTCCTCTGCATTACGAGTTCTGGAAGCAAAAATTCAACCCCACTTTCATCAAACATTTGATCGCCGGGGGAGTGGCTGGTGCGGTCTCGAGAACTGTGGTGAGCCCCCTAGAGAGGATGAAGATTTTATTCCAGGTAAGCAATCATCGTACTAAGCTTTGGTTTTTTTTAAAAAAAAAAGCATGTCTAACAATTCTGCAATGATTCACAGGTTCAGGGAACTGAACCAGCATCATACCAGGGAGTACTTCCAACCCTTTCCAGAATCTGGCGAGAAGAAGGTCTATTAGGGTTCCTACGCGGAAACGGCACCAATGTTATTAGGATTGTGCCGTATTCTGCTGTACAATTCGCAGCTTATGAACAGTTCAAACGGGTATCATTTTGTTTTATTTAAAACCTTGATCTCCTATATTTATAGTTTGTATTGTCCTCATTCTCCTTTTCATTTCCAGATATTAATAGCGCCTGGAAAAAATGAGCTTGATACCCCTCGCCGTCTTGCTGCGGGTGCATGTGCAGGTCTGACTTCAGTTACGTGCACATATCCACTCGACATTGTGCGCACGCGGTTATCTATACAATCAGCAACAATCGGCACCCATTCACAAGATGTTCAGGCTGGTGTTCAACGACCACCTAAACTCCCAGGAATATGGCAGACCATGGTCATCATCTACAAGACGGAGGGAGGGGTTTTTGCCTTGTACCGCGGCTTGGTGCCCACCCTTTTGGTAGGTTGCAACGTCACAGATGTTGCACAAGTGATGTTCTCGGATTAATGAATTCTTCTCTTCTTCTTCCGCTTTATTCGCCTATTTTAGGGAGTCGCACCTTATGTGGCACTAAACTTCCACACCTATGAGATGTTACGCAAGTACCTTACTCCCCCCGAAGAACTTCATCCCTCTGTTCCACGGAAACTCTTATGTGGAGCACTCGCCGGAAGTATCGCCCAGTCCATTACCTATCCGCTAGATGTACTTCGCCGGAGAATGCAAGTGACGGGCATGGCCACAATTGGCTATAAATACAAGGGGACTTGGGATGCTGCCAAAAGCGTCATCACCAACGAGGGGATCCGTGGATTATATAAGGGGATGGTGCCGAATTATTTAAAGGTTGCGCCCGCCATTGCAACCAGCTTTGTCACGTATGAGTGGTGCAAGGAGATCTTGAATGCCACCTAATACCTCCCACGCGAGCCTTGTTAGTATTCGTTATTGAATCTTTCTTCCTTTCTATTTCCCTCTCTCAATCACCTCTACCACCACCTCCTCCTCCTCTCTCTATCCTTGCATGTTGCTTTCAAGTTGTTTTGCTTCTCGAGACTGCGACCAAGCAGAAATATATATAATTCCTCTGTTTCCCCTCTTCCCTCTTTTATACAAAATATCTGTAACTTTTACTTTTCATTCTTTCCTTTTATCTTGTTGGAGTCTTTCTTTTTACAACTCTAGAGATGTTACGCCTATTTTTATCTATATATTTTGATGTTTTATACATACATACATGCATGCATACATACTTTTTTCTCTTTTTTTTTTCCACTTTATATATATTTTCTATATTAGATGGTACATCCTTTTCTGGGATGGCTGACAAGGAATTCCTGCCATCCAGTTAAGTAAAGGGTCATACAGCGCGACTCGGCATTCAATATGAAACTTTTTACAAGGGGAGAAATATACATGGACCTCGACCTAGATCAAGGGAGGGGGGAAAAGTTTTCAAGCGCAAAAGAAAAATGGACTCAATACAGCAAATATAGATAGGGTGAAAAGGACAAGCTGGAAGAAGAAATAAACACCAAAGGGATATCTTGATTTACATATATACATGAACATCGCTCCCTATGTATATATGTATACGTGTTGTGGGTAGGAAGGGTGGAGGAGCTATACACTAAATCACATTGTTTCATATGGAATAAAAAAGACATTTGGCTTATTAAACTAAATTAACGACGCCTCGAGGTACGCTTTCTCGTTGCTCGGCGCTTTCCCGCTCCTCAACTTCCCCCGTCAAGTTCCGCTTACAGAGTGGGCACCGGGCATTTAACGGCAGCCAGTGATCCAGACACTCCTTATGGAAATGGTGTCCGCACAACATTACCCTTAACACTTCCATATCCCTATAGGAGGCCAAGCATATCGCACAGGTTGCATCCTCCGGATTCCCGATCTCAAGATAGCCTGTGATTTCTTGTGAAGCACTACTCAAGGACGATTGGGGACGCCTTTCAGGTTTTCTTCTGAATATGCCCGATATCCACCGTAGCCGTTGACCATCGCGGGCGGGGTTGGGGTTGGGTGCGGCGCTTGGTGGCCGAGGTATTGAATGGGTTGAGGGTTGGGGCCGAGTTGATGAGAGGGATAGCTCTATGGAGGAGGCAGCATCTGTGTCGGGTGCTATTCTCGGTTGCTCTTCCCCTCCTGCCCCTGTGGTGGAGTCTGGGGCCCGATACCGCATAAGCGGAATTTTCGAGATGGCATCGGGGGAGGCGCCCGTCATCCCCACCGCATCACCCACGTAGAACGACCACATAAGGATAAGGACGCAGGGCATACAAAAGATGATCGCAGTCCACATCAGTACAGGTAGGGCAATCACGATGTATCCGAGGATAAGGACCTCAAGAGTAAGGTAGTAGAGAGGAGGTGCAGTTTCAACACAGGTAGTGGAGGTATAGAAATAGTAATTGCCGAAGACAAATAGGAAGGCACCAATGATATACAGAGTAGATTGAGATCTATCGGGGGCCAGGAAGCAAAACGGAGGGCGGATCCAAAAACTTTAGTCAATATGCACAGAAAAATGGAAAAAATCTGCTTGAATGCATACCGGTTCACAAAGAGAATAAGCCGCAATAGTCGGACACTCCTGTCTCCCCGACGTCGATGCTGCTCGTTGACATGGCTTGCGACCTCAAGTGGGCATGCAATCATCGATCTTACTAACCACGCGATCTGAAAGGCTCGAAGAGGTTTGTCGCATTCTGAATTAGCAGTAATGGAAAGAATTACTATTGTTGCTATCGCCTATATGCACCCATGGAAAATTAGCAACCCTTCAAAACAACACTGACGTCGGAATGAGAATAAACACCTGGCACACTGTTCCGATGACGACTATACTTAGAAATAGCTTGCTGCTACGCGAGCTTTGCCTAAAAGTGGCCGCAAGGTATTCGAACCAGTTACCTCGCACTCTCCGTGAGTTTTCTGTAGGAGTGAGCTGGAATGGTAGCCGCAATTGCTGGCGATCAAGCGTAGAGCTGGATACTTGTCGTAGGATTGTGTTGGGCGCATTGCGGTTAGAGGAGCTAGCACCGGCGTCGTGAGGGGAGGTTGTGTCGGATTGTGCAAGGGGATGAGATGTGGATTGCATTGTAGATTGCTGGGATGAATCAAGAGGTGAAGCGGAAGGATTCTGTCGATCGTGGCGTAAGGCTAGACCTTTGTTTGCGCCCTCTATGTGGGATTCGCCGGATTCCTCGTGGTGCTCTCTACTCATAGCAAGAGAGAGATTGATGATAAGGGGGGAGAGGATGAATAATGTGGATAGGACCCGTATATGCGAGCGAGTGAATTTGAAATTATCTCTTGCACTCTTTCCCTCAGCTAGTTTTTTTTTTCTTTGCTTCTTATATGGCCGTAGCCTTTAGGATTCTTAGCCAAATTACTCTCTTCGTGACTGTTCGAAGCGATGACAACTTGTCAATCGATATATAGCTATTTTGGTAATACGCCGTGGCTCATTGGCCAATTTTCCGCAAGCATGCTGACCATCTGATACATTGTGTTTGAATATTGGCCCAATTTCTATTCATTTTAGATACCTTATCTAGCCCGTGTTTCCCTGTTGGCCAAGGGCCCTTGGGTCGAAAGAGCCTTGAAGCTACAGACTTTTTTTTTTGCATGGAGAATGCTTTGTAGCGCCAAACCGGCCTTGGCTGGCCACCATGCTTGCTGAGGTGCATTGTTAGGCTAGAACGTTTGGTTTCGAGTCCGTGCAATTGGTGCACATGACTGAGAAGCGGAAAATTAAAACCCTTTTAGAGTTGAAGCATATTAACAGATATATGAAACCAGGTTTAAATGGATTGCGTAAAGGAGGTAAGTATCAAAGCACAGAAAAGAACATATAAAATATATCGAATCAGAGATATACAAGGAGAGGAGGAAATCGGGGACGAGCCATGAAGCTCTCGCGCTAGGTGGGAACATGCCCAAACTCATCCTCCCTGATCTTCCAGAAAAGCCACCGTAGCCACTCGAATGGGGAGAGAAAAGCGAGGATTCCGCTTTGTCCGTCGTTGTTCCAGGCCAAGTCCACAGACTGGGTCACACTGACTCTATAGAGATAAATGAAAATTAATTTAACGCGAATGATAAAATAGCCCTTTTTAAAATTTCGAGGTTACCTAAAGAAAAACCACAATATTAAATACTCGATCATCAATACAATTGCAAGAGACGCTATCGCAGTGCTAATATGCACCCCTCGAAAAACAAAAAGCGTAGGAGAATTGCGGAGACTGCGGAGATTCGCTTCCTCCTCCATACGTGCTTTCTAATGTAAGCACATACAAAAAAAAAAAGGATAGCACAACATTAGTATTTATGCTTAATGCTTCTCAAAAAAGATTTGCCCCCTACTTTGCTTTCGCATTCACGTTTAAATTCTGCAATTTTTTCAAGCGAACAGCTTGTTTGTTTGTCGATTTCATCCTCTCGCCTTGTTTGTTCGATGAGGGCGTCTCGAAGAGCAAATAACTCTTTCTATCCAATCAATAGCAAAAATATACCTCAATCACCCTGTCTACTCTCTGATATAGCCGCTTAAGAATAGTTACTTACATTGGAATTTTCCAATTGAGATTGCATTGAGTCCATTTCCGCAAGTAAGTTACGATGTCTTTCGACCTCCTCAAGTTTGGCTGAGAGATACGCACTCTTAGGGGGGGCGCTGCAGATATTAAAAAAATTTAGATATATCGTCGCCAATTTTACAAAGCATTTTACGAAATCATACTCGGTATTCTGCAGATCTACGGCAATCTGCCTCACACCATTCAAAGCCTCCACGACCAAGCGCTCTTCCTCTTGAACAGGCGCATTCTCCGACGCCATATCCTCAGGAACAGCTTTTTCCTTACTAAGGTTATGAGGATGGGGAATTGGCGCATTCACGGATTGCATTTTGGACTTTTTATTCTCATCTACTGATATTAGAAAGGGATTACGGGGATCAAATGCCATCACTAATGAAATCAACATTCCACCAAGACTCGAGGTTAGGTTCTACAACGTGTGGGTTATATATAGAAAAGACTTACTGCTCTCCAAATTTTTTGAGCGGATTTCCTCCTTGAGAATATCCTCAAGAGGGGTATCGTCGATCATACCGCAGTTCTCCATCGAGAGCTCTTCTAAAAGGAGCTCATCATCTGAAACAGATTCTGTATCTGCCTTCTGCACAATTGGACTCGGTGGATCGAAAAATTCCTATATTGTTCATAATATTACAAAACAGAATACACACCAAAATGGCTTCCTATCCGATAAACTCACATTATAGCTGATGCAGTTTTCAAATTTGTTCGTATTATTTGCAAGGATTTGGCGAGGAGAGGTCAGTGACGACGGTGACAGTGGTTTCGAGGATTTAGAGTGAGTCGGGAGTTTGGGTAGTGAGGATTTTCTTGCAACAACAGGGATCTGTGGAGGCTTGCCTTCCACCTATAAAAAAATTATTAAATAGAGGTGACTACAGCGGGTGTATATTTCCACCTACACTTCTTTTGCCGTTCCCAGCACTCGCTCGCTGTTGGTGCTGGTAAACTGAGGAATCGTTCGAGTCTACTGAGGAAGTATTGGAAGCTCGGCTCTGAGCTCTCTCTGTTTTTGACGTTTTCGCCCTTGGCAGCTGAAATCTATTGCCATTGGCGTTGGGGCTAGCGGATCTTGGGGAGGGAATAGCTGTTGATTTCGGAGAGCTTGGTGTCGAGCTCTTACGCGGAATTCCAGACGCTTGCCCACCGCTAACAGAAATGGGGCCTGTAAAAGAAGAGCGGCGCGTAACCGTACGAGCCTGTTCATATATGCTACGGGCATCTTTTGCAGCATCGTTGTGGGTAGGACTAGTGGCTGAACTGCGACGCTGTTGTGCTATTGGGAGAGCACTGGAGGTGGAGCCTCGGCGAGTTGGAGTTGGTATGGAAGACGGAGTTGGGCTACGGATCCCAGTACTACCAGGGCCTGTGGGTGATGCGCGCCCCGGTGTAGGAATTTTGGAGATGGATGGGGCCTTGAAGTGACGAGAGGTCATCAATTATTATCAGCTAGGTATGCTCAACTTCCATCTCTTTATTGGTTTCTCGTAAATGCAGGTAAAATAAAACTGCGCCTCGTTTTTTTGTGGTACGCAATTTAGACAAAGAATACTTAAATTGATTGGAATCAACTCCATGAGCATCAAATCTATATATACGTTTCTTCTTCATTCCTAGATATTTCGATATCCATTCACCTAGATCCTTGTATTCAGTTTTTTTATATTATCAACACCATCTTCATGGAAGTGCAAGTGTTATGTGCCAGGTAGAATAATGACAGATCAAGGTGGATGGAGAAACCAGTTCTACGATCGCGTGCGTAGACGCCTCCTTAACGAGTCAGAGACCCTCATTCGACGGAAACGACGGCGGATCGATGACACTGGAAATTCTCAAGAAGACATCCATCTAGGAGACGACTCATTAACCTCGCCTCTGAGCAAAGAGGCACGTTTATACTCCATTCTTGTCGACTATCGAATTGACTAACCCATTCTTTTATGGCTTGTCTATACTCGATAGGATCACTGTAAATTGATCGAACAAGAGTGGGCTGCTTTCTACCAGGATTCAATTGCCTCCACTAGTATCAATCTATCGCCCTCATCTTCTATTAATTCTCACAACAGCGATGAATTCGCTATTATGGATGACAGTATTGCTTTCATTCGTAAGCTAATCCGGGGCACACCAGAATATGATGCCTTTTTTCAAAAACTACAAGATGAGGCCATGCGACAAATACTTTCTGAAATTGGACTCAAAGGTATATATTGGCCAAGAAAAACGTTTGATTCGGATGGATTATGCTGAATACAGAGTTCTTTTCATAATCGTTTCCCTCTAGACAAGGATCCAATTTCAACAACCAGCAGTCGCCTTGGACGCAACGAGGAAACTCGAGAGAATCCTGTATCCGCCTCATTTCCATGTCCAGTTTGCAAGACACAGCATTCCCTCTTTCGCGCAAGTACCTTAATATTCTGCACAAAATGCCAACTCAGAATCGATACACGTATGGACAGCATTACGTTTGCATTCCTTCAGACACGTATGAAAGAGTCGGAAGAGCTTCACAGGTAATTTCCGATGTTTCGGTTTAGACTCTATTTGGATTGCACTGAGTGCGAAAAAGTCATGGATACCCCTCCCATTTATAGTCACTAATTTGTGATCATTTTGTAGTTCTCAGTGCAAACATCAGCCGTTTGTGGATGCAAAGTCATTCACTGGATTTTCTTCCGAGCAGTCTCTCATCATGTCGTGTGATGAATGTGGATTCCTTGAAATCATACTGTAATATTTCCTTTGTGATGCTAAGCTTTATACATTTATAAACTAGTTAATTCCGGTCTTGTAGAGGATCTTGCTATCTATTTAGTGGCTCGATTTATTATTTTATTATTATTCTTATTATTATTTGCAGTGTAATTACGTCCATGCATTCTTCTATATTATACCCTTTTTGACCAAGTGCTTTCTCCCTAGTTCCGTTTTCTACCCTTCTTTTTTTTTTTAAGCTCTTTAATTTAGTTCGAATATTAGAATACAAGTAGAGCATAGCAGCAGTGGGAAGACACTTGTCATTTTATTTATCCGTGCAATATGGGCACAGACTACAACGTGGGCTCTGCCCTTAACAAATGACGTAGCCATGAAAGGAATTCCTGACAGGGTCGTATTCGTGATCCAGTTCCCCACTGGCGCTAATTCTTTAACTATTTGTTGAATTTCCATATAGGACCCTTTCTTCAGCTATTTCCCTTGTATATTTCACCCGTCTAATCCAATTTCACGGATCTTCTGAATGCTTGGGTCCTACTCCGACCGTTATCAAAGCAGAAGAACGAATACTCGGTATTCATTTTTTCGCAAATGGAAATTCGAGGGGACAAGTTTACGGGTTAATTTTAAGGCGTGAAGGAAATTAGGATTCCCGTATGCCCTTTTTGCAAGTGGGTCCGCAGAGCAATATTAATGAGATATATAGAGGAGGACGAGAGATTTTTGCTCTTTAACCGCCTTTTTCTTTCTTCCCTCCCTCGGCTCTACTCTGTATCTTGCACTCTTTGAAAGGTGTATAGGATATCAACCCCATTCGCTTTCTTTTCTCTAATTCTTTGGCATACGAGTCTCTTGAATTCGGCAACTGCGTCTTCCACATTCCCTTCTCCGTCGAGGAAAGAAAAGAAAATGTTCAGGATTCTAAGCTCGCTCGCACTTGTGCTATTTATCTATGTTGGGCTGACTCCTGTTTTAGTTGCTGGCAACGGTATGATGGTAAGTGTTCCCGCAGTTGAATGGAGAAATGCCTCAAACTTCGAATGTACATTCATGAATGCTTACCCGGATTCCTTAATCCCTTTAGACAAACACCCCTCCTCGTCTTGTTGAGGGTGATGCAGAGAGAGGTTTCCCTGTTGCAACAGGCGCAAACAACCGTCCGCCGTGCGGTGGCCTTCAGCGTGGAGAGACAAAGGGACAATTCAAAGAGGGAGGCAAGCTTCCCCTGAATTGGGCTATCAAGACCCCCCGCGGAGGCCCCTGTTTGTTTGAGCTCTCTACCAACGGGCAAGACTCCAACTTCCGCCCTATTCTGAAGGTAAACAAGTGCGGGGACAAGGCCGGAGACGACAACACTCAAATTAACCTACCTCGTGGGCTGACCTGTGACCAATGCACGGTACGGTTCCGGTGGGTAAGCCAACGGCCGAGACTCAACTTCGTCAACTGCGCGGACATCAGCATCACAGGAAGAGGGCCCGGGGAACAGCTGCCTGGTCGCGGAGGTTTCAATGGGTTTGGCGGGGGTCGCGGGGGGCAACAGTTCCGCGGAAATCGTGTTGGGCGACGAGTAGCACCTCGCTCAGAAACGAACACAACGGTGCACGTGCTTCCTCGCGAGCTGCTGCCGATAGACGAGGAGTTCGAGCAGCTTTGGCACGAAGCACTCGTGGCCAATGAGCGCATAGACTAATCTACTAATCCTCTAATTGCTGTACGCCCATATATCATCTGTCTCATGGCCCGGCTCTCTGTATTTCATGATCTCCCCTGTTGCTAGATATGCATTCGCCCTAGTGGCCTTCTTATAGCATTGCATTTAACTTATTTCAACATAGCCTTATCCTGAAGTCCCCATTGAAATAAAATTGTATATGTGTATTGAAGACAAGGTTTGGCCCCCATTGTTATAGGAGGTAGATGTCTGTGTAGTCACACCCATATGCAATCTCGATATAATCTAGCAAGGCTATGCTAGCCCCCTAAAAGTTTACGATTTTCAAGTGTATAAGTTGTGTTGATTAAATCTTTGCTTGTCACATGGGCTGGGCCGAGAATTTCCCTTTAATCGGCGTTCATGAGTTACGTAGAATTTTTCGGCGATTTAACTGTAAAATGTATTCATCTCTATAGCGAGGCAAGTAACGGTTGAACTTCCGTTAAATTCGTATAGCAAATTACAGTAAATCATTAGGCGTTTTATTTTAGTTGACGCCCTATCCCTCCCGTATCTGATTTGCCGCGCTTTCGCTCTTTATAGTGAGATCACCATGGGTTTACTCTCTCTGGGAACACCCCTTTCGTGGAACAAGGCGAAGTTATTTGCGGATCATGTACGCCAGCATGGAATCGACCAATTCCTGAACAATTATCAGAAAGTCAAAGATAAAAGCAAGGATAGGTTGCTATGGGGAGATGAGGTGATATGCACTCTCCTGTTTCTCTTAAATTTCCAAAAAATTAAATGGAGCTTTTTTCGAATTCAGGTTGAATATATGGTGGTGCATTTTGATGACGAGTCGAAGAATGCAAGACTCTCACTGCGAGTGTTTGAATTTTTGGACGAGCTACAGAAAGAGGAAAATGAATCGCAAGCCGGCCATAATCCAACGTAAATTGAGCTTAGGAGAGAGAGGGGAGGGAGGATGGAGATCGTTTACATTCTAACTGACTCCTATTCCTTCAACCCTATAGCAAATTACTTACCGCCTGGCGCCCTGAATATGGCCGTTATATGCTCGAGGGTACCCCTGGCTCTCCGTATGGCTCGACGCTCCGAGAACTCCTTCTCGTCGAGGAAAATATGCGTTTACGGCGTGAGCAAGCTCAAGCATATATGAAGCCAAATGAATATCCCATTACGTTGACAAGTTTTCCTCGTCTCGGGTGTCCAGACTCGCTCGATCCGCCACATATAGCAAATGGGGAGGCAAGTCGGAGCATGTTCGTGCCGGACGAGGCTATCAACCCACATGCAAGATTTCCGTGAGCATCAATTCTTTTTTTTTCTGGCTCACAAGAGTGTTCTTATTATTATTTATATGATTGGTTAGTACTCTGGCAGCGAATATACGCCAACGACGTGGATCCAAAGTTGCCATCAATGTCCCCATTTACCATGACGTGAATACACCTCGCCCCTTTATCGATCCCTCTATACCTTGGGATCGCACCTTTTTTCCCGAGGATAAGGAGGCGAAAATGGGAGCGGCTAAGCCTGATCATATCTACTTGGATGCAATGTGCTTTGGTATGGGGTGCTGCTGTCTACAGATCACATTTCAAGCGTGTGACATTGATGAGGCCCGCCGTTTGTATGATCAACTGGCACCGCTAGGTCCAATCATGGTGGGCTAACAATTTCTATCAAAATTATACACCAAGACATACAATAAACCTGAATATTATAGCTCGCCTTGACAGCTGCGGCTCCGATATGGCGTGGCTATCTGTCCGACATTGATTGCCGCTGGAATGTTATAGCAGGAAGCGTTGATGATCGTACACCCGAGGAACGGGGACTGGAGCCTCTAAAGAAAGATCGGTTTGTGGTCCCGAAATCTCGTTATGATTCGATTGATTGCTACCTGTCGCGTGATCCGGAATTGAAGCCAGAGTACAATGATATACCGTTGGTGATTGACGAGGATATCTGCAAGAAATTAATAGACAATGGTATAACCATGGTAGCAAAACCAAGGAGACAGGTCTAACCTGAAAAATTTCTTGGTATCATCAATAGGGATAGATGAACTTCTTGCTCGGCATATTGCTCACCTCTTCATTCGGGACCCCTTAGTCATCTACGAGGAGCTTTTGGATCAAGACGACAGCATTTCCTCGGACCACTTTGAGAACATTCAGTCGACAAACTGGCAAACGATGCGTTTCAAGCCTCCTCCCCCCAACAGCAATATTGGCTGGCGGGTCGAGTTTCGTTCTATGGAGATCCAAATCACTGATTTTGAAAACGCGGCTTTCGCAATTTTCATCGTTTTGCTTACCAGGGTCATCTTGAGTTTCAGGCTGAATTTTTACATCCCAATCTCGAAGGTATGGTACTGCTATTGATAGAGTTCCCTTTGTGGTTGTTGAGTGAATCAAGCTTTCTTTATAGGTCGATGCAAACATGAAGAAAGCTCATGGACGAGGGGCTGTTCTCAACGACCTATTTTATTTCCGCAAAAATATCTACACGCCCTATGCTCGTGAAAATTCTCACGGCACATCCTCTTGTAATAGTAATCATGCTGACCAGAACTCTTCTGCCCATCCCGTGGAGGATGAATATGATCTATTCACCATTAACGACATTGTCAATGGATCTCCGGACTTTCCCGGTCTTATTCCTTTAGTAAAAGCCTATCTGAATTCGGTCAACGTGGACCTCGAGACCCGATGTGTGCTCTGCAAATACCTCACCCTCGTGAGCAAGCGTGCAAGTGGGGAGCTTGCCACGACTGCTACATGGATGCGTGATTTTGTACGGGCACACCCTCAGTACAAGGGCGATTCTTATGTCAGTCAGGAAATCAACTACGATCTTTTGAAGACGCTCGAGGAGATTAGGCGCGGGGAACGAGAGGCTCCAGAGCTCTTGGGACGCTGCCTGCGTAAATAGTTAAAATAGAAGGCTTTTTAGATGTGTTTACCTGTACATATATGTGATTATTTGATCTATGGTGTCCAATATTACACGCTCAGTTTTACTATCGCTTGGTCGCAACACACGGTATCCCCGCTGAATAGTCATCTTTAAGTGCTCGACCATTCTGCAGCGAAATATATATCCTCAGGAAAACTATCCAATCCGGGTGAATTTTGACCAACTTTCCTTTGTATTTTTGTAACATGTAAAGTCGGCGATATATCGACATTATTCGTATTTCATCAAAATTCACTTGTTTTTTGTGGGATCGTATGTAGAATTAAAAGTGTTGTATTTATACTCTCGTGTTATAGGAAGATGTCTTCCTTTGTAAATGCAGTTCTTTGACCAGAATTGGACCCTGTTGTCGACTACTAATACAAAGCACATCCTTGTACCGACCATTATTGCGGATGTGTATTCGAGAAAGTCCCTTCTCGCCCTCCTGGACAATTGAAAACAGGCAGGACATGGGAAATATTTAAAGTCCGCAACAATATTACAGATTAATCCCATTCGTCATGCATTCTTATACACAATACACCCACGCATATGTATATAGAGAAGAGAAGTATATAATATGTGAGGTGTAGTGATACACACAATAGGCTAGAGAATTGCTAACAAATAACAAAGAAATAATAATCCTTTTCACCCGTGTTATCGTGTTCCAATCTTTCAACAAAAGGGAGGGAGGGAGAGGAGAATAAAAGAGCATGCACAAGAAAAGAAAGCGCGAAAAGAAAAATGAACAAAAAAGGGGGGGGGGGGGGCTATTTACAAGAGTTCCGCATCCTCCAAATACCGGTACTCAAACCGGAATTCGGTTTTTTTGCGTTGGCACCATGCAGCTTCATAGTCAAAATAAATATAAGTTCCCTCTTCGTATTCGTCTGTAATAACCCGAGGCTCTTCATGGCGCTGGAACCAAGTCAGATATTTTTTGTGGAAACGCCATGATTGGCGTTTTAGTTCCCTAGCGGCTAGATACTGCTGAAAAGTACCTTGTTGGTAATAGAATATGAAAAAGATAGTGTCGATGTCGAGCTTTTCAAGAAGGTTTGGATTGTCGAATATAGGCAGCGGTTGCTGGGGGTAGGACGCTGGCGTTGAGTATGGATGGCGAGGGATGTAGTGTTTCGGGCTAAATTAACAAAGAAGAGCCAGCACGATAGGAGTTAGGTCAGAAAGTTGGCTAAACTCAGAGAGGAATAAAAAAGATTACCGCTCGATATCCATATAATCGGGAGCAAACTGCAAGCTCGTTTCTAGCATGAGGTGGGTGTACCCAATATCATTCCTATTGTGTACTAGATTCAAAGCGTATGAATGATTACATGATATCGACTTTGAAAAGAAAATCTGTTCACTTACACTTTTCTTTTGCAGCATCATAAGTAGGTACAAGATCTGCCAATGTAGCCGGTAGCTTATCTGGATCCTCCATCATTTTACCAGCTGATATCATTGACGCTTCGTCTACGTTTGCAGGTCTGGCCGCCTGGAGCTGAGACTCCGAAATGTTCGAAGCAACAGAGATAGGAGTAGAAGTGGGTTCTATTGGATTCTCGGATAACATTCCGCCAGTCTCATTTTCCAGCGCTCTATCCTGCATCGGCTGCTGATTTTGTTGAGGTTGCGGCTGTGGTAACACAGTAGACTGTGGAGGCTCTTGTAGTGGAGGTGTATTAGTAGATTGGGAGTTCTGCAGGGTTGAGGGCTTGACTGGCTGCTAGGAGGGAGCTAAGTTAGAGGTTTCAAAACAAAATTCCAACAAATATGAAGATCGTACTTGGTCATCGGTAGGGTTTTGAATTTCTTCATTCGTGCTGATCATGGCAGATCGCGTTGCCTCCTCGGTTTCCGGCTGCACTGTTGGAGATTGTTCGGGCGCCTGTGATTGCGCGGCGGTTTGCGTAGAATCAAGCGTGGCATTATTGGTCGTAGGCGAGATGATATTTCGTTGTGCCGAAGGCTGTTGGCTGGCGGCAACGCTGGCATATCGCTGTTGCGGCAGAGGCTGTGATATGGTTCCAGAAGCAACTGGTCTTGGAGATTGGCTGCTGAGACCTGCTCGAGGAAGAACGGGCGAGGTCGAAGATTGGTTTGTAGAAGGTTCTAAAGGAACAGGGAAAAATAAACAATTTGACAAAATATATTAATGTGATGGTCGCTTACTTCGTTGAGGCGCAGGGGGTTGCTTGACGGATTTTGATGAAAGCGTAGGAGATTGCTATTTAATATAAGAATTTAATAATAAGTATTATGTTACATATGTTTACTTGGTAAAAATATATACCTCTTCGTCTTTGGACCCTTGCTCCGAGATCGAACTTTCCCTCAATGGTTTCTGCGTTGTAAATCTTTTGTTATTCTCCTGTTCATTGAGTTAGACATTTTCTTAAAAACACTATTACCTCCTTTTGGCCTTTGTTCTCTAAATTTTCATGTCACTTTTATGTTAGTAAAAATAGGATATCCATCTATCAACGACTCTACATTTACCTTCTACAGAGGCGTCGTCTTTTGCCAAGCTGCCAAGATAGTCTTCACTCGGCATAGCGAATAATTCTTCCTCCTCTTCTAGGTCAAGATCATCGTAAATCCCTTCATCCTCCATGAAATCCTCATCCTGATTGTTATCCACATAATATCTCACGTCTTCTTGAATATTGGTAACCTTTGGTTAAAGCGTGAAAATTAGATTAGGAGACATCCAAAATGCGAAAATTCTGTCTACGACAATACTTTTTCTACTGGAATCTTTCCATTCTCCAACAACCTCATAATTAACTCTAGTCTCCCGGTATGCCATTTATGCTGCTCTACTCTGTGCTCGATATCTGAAAGCCTTTCTTGCTTTGCTGATTCCTTGCGGCTCTTCTTAAGTACGGTCTGCAGAGTTTCTATTTCAGCCTCGAGAGATTCGATTTGCATTCCAAGCTCATCGACGCATTGAGTAATCCATGCCATACAATCTGCTTTCTCCTTTTCCTTTGGATCCAACTTCATAGATTGACTTAACCCTTCCTTGGAGTATGCTTTGGTTTTCATTTCCTTTTCGCAGGCCTTGAAACGCTCCATTTGCTGTAATAGATTGGAATTATATTGAAATATAATGGCATCACGTTGCGAAAAAAAAAGAGATATAATACCTGTTCTATCATCTTCCTATTTTCAATTAGTGCTGTTTTATCTTTGATTTCATTTGATGAAATCCATGTTCGAATCTGGTCGCGTAGTCGTTGTAATTTCTTAATTTCTTTTTTAAGGTCTTGTTCGAGCTTTTCTTTCTGGTTCTGGCTAGGAGCCGCGTGTAATTTGTCGAAGATCTCCTCGAACGTCTCAACCCCCTCAGCAACCTTCTTTAACACACGCTCAACCTCAGCTTTAAAAATAAAGAGAAGCAAAAAGAACAATAGATTAGCATTTCGCGCTTAATAACTGATAAAAACGATGTCAGATTTAAAACATCAGAAAGGAGCAATTAAACAATGAAAAAAGTAGAAGTAGAGATTAACGCAAAATCTAGTACTCACATTGTAGTTTTCTATTTGCCATCCCGTAACTAGGCTAATTCTTCTCTGACATTAAAACTTGGACTAATTTTTTGATCAATACACTATGGAATCTCGTATCCCTATAGTCATTAAAAAAGGAGAGTTGCTACGTCACAAGAGTCAGTTAAAAAACAATTAATAAGCTTGATTTAATTTTATTAAGATTGCAGAGGGTCATATCTTCGCGATCATCCTCCGACCGATACGCTAGGCACCACCTGCCGAGGACTTGCGATACGACGACCATGGGCCTATTTGTCTTATATGTTTGGCTATCGGTTGTGTGGCGGCTTGGCTCCCTCGTGCTTTTGTGTCCGTTGCGTCCCTTTCCAGCGGGTATTCATTAGTTTTGAGGAAGCCTTCTTTTCTAATTACTAGACCCTGGTGCTGAAGTTTACTCCCAAATAATTTACATATCTCTCTTTGATTATGGGGCAAGCTTTGCAGCTCTTTAAACCTTGCGTTGCCTACTGGTTGTAGCCTGTGAAACAGCATCGAGTAGAATATTAAAGGCACCTATTCCTCGATGGAATAACCTACTATAGATCCAAGTAGATGCGTGAATCTAGAATGGTGCTTTAACTAGAAATAAAAGCAATATCCCACTAGGAAATATTGTAACCTCCGGATAGGAACAGGCCTATTCAATATAATCTGGGTAGCTTATTTAGCAACCCAGTAGGTGCGTAAAACCACGCGTACTCCAATGTATTTTTATTACAGTCACGCAAGGAAAAAAGACAGAGATTACCCCGCATAGAATAAAGACAAAGCAGTAGTAAACCGTAAGAAGGACGTAGTGAAGAGAGCAAAACAAAATAGCAAAGCGACAAAAACACAAAAAAGAAAAAGCAATTAAAACAACTCTATATATACTTTCCCGCTTGGATAAAAATCAAATAAAAGCAAAAGAAAACAAAAGAAAACGAGATTGATTAAACTCGCACGCTAACCTCAGTGTTTATGCCAAAGAGTTAAACGGGTCTGGTCAGCACCCAATTCCTCGGTTTTCCGCCTACCTCGAGGGGCGGAGGTCGCCTTTGTAGTCGTATTATTAGGCGAAGTATCCGATAGCTTATCGAGACCATTAGAGTTTGCCTGCTTGGATTTTGAAGCTGTCTTTGAACGAGAGCGGGAGGGTTTGGTGGTGGGGTCTTTTACTTTTTTAGTCACGCCTTTTGTATCTACCTTGCGTGGCCTTCCCACTTTCCCAGTCCTTCCCTTTTTCTCATTATTCGCGAGAGTCGATGATTTAGTCGCACGGAAGTTGAGTTTTGTCTGCACCACTACCATGTTGTTTAAGAGCTCAATCCGACCCTTCTTCCTCTCTGTTTCAGCAGGGTCATCTTCCGCCGGACGCTTCACATGCTTAGTCTCTAATTGTGTCAATTCGTCCTCTGAAGCTTCATTTTCTCCGCTTAACAGCTCGATAGCTTGATCCGCATCGCCAATAAAATGATAATCAAAAACACCATCCCATTCGCTCCGTGCAAGGGCAACTCTATTTACAAATATAACCGTTCCCCCGCGCGCGTGAACGCACTTTGCCATCTCCTTTACTAGCCGTTTAATGCCAGGAACTTTAAGAGAAGTTCCCATGATAATCAACAGATCGGGATTTTTGCGAAGATCGAATTCACTCAACTCCCCAATTAGTGATCCGTGCGGGTGCTGCTCATTATACAATACAATGTCCGGACGCAGAAAGCCAGAAGGTCTTGAGCGCATCCCCATAATATCCCTTACTTGCTGCTGCTCCATACAGGATGGGCAGTCTGGTGGGTCCCCAGCACGAAAAGCGCGCCGCACTTCTTCATCGAAAATGTACCGATTGTGGCATACAGTGCATACCACATGATCTAAATCCCCATGTAATAATACTGCACGTGTAGCTGCTTTATTACTAGGATCAATACGAGTTTCCAGGCCAACCCGCTTTTCAAGCGAATCGATGTTCTGAGAATAACAGCGTAGAAGCTTTCCCTGAGCATCCAAAGATTTAAGGAATCGGTGAGCTGCTGTATCCTGCGCTTGCAAAATACGCTCTTTGAACTCGGCAATAAAGTGATAAAAGATGCGCGTAGTGGTTGGATTCTAAGTTTGAATAAAGATATATCATGGTTCAGCAAAGCTTCATGAACATATTCAAGAGCTTCAAAAGCATGCCAATAGGAGCACACCATAGATATTTCTAAACATTTACCAGAAATAATGTTGCATCAAACAAGTCTTTGCCACTGACCACTGACTTTGGATATTTCTCTTTCAAGAGAGCAAAGAGACCGTCTGTGGAACGGAAATCGGGAATGCCAGCGGAAACAGAAACTCCAGCGCCTATCAGACAAAAGGAAAAGTGAATTAGAACTGTGATTGATGTATAAGAGATGAAAAGACCATAATAGGTCCTCTAGGAGCTGGATAGGCATGCTCTCTTTAATCTCCATGCTATTTCAGCCTCATTTTGGTACTGATAAACACAAAAAAATAATTACCCGTAATGGCGACACAGCGCCGACATTTTTTGATGGCGTTGCGCACCTTTTTGATGTGCTCGCTAATGCTCTCGAAAGTCGAGTCAAGGGGAACAGAAACTGTCATATTATTTAGTCACAGTGTGTTGTATACATTAAAGAAGAGGCGAATCAAAATGGATGGAATAAGAAAAGGCGTGGGTTTAAGCAAAACTCGAACAAAAAGAGTGAGAAACCTATGCGGTGAAAAAAATTTTAACTTAATAATTTTTGACGCTGCTGATTATGTTGTGACAGCGAAAGTGACGATTTCTAAAACTGTTCTTAAAACTCTTGCACTTTCATTACTAGTCGATTTATTCACTTACCATTACCACCCATCTACGCTGGTATAAATTATAGGTGACCTGTTGCTAGTACCTATAATTATCATTTCCTAGATGTCTGATATCGAGAGTGACACGCTAGCTACACCCCACATTCAGACCAATACCCAAGAATCTTCACACGAGCAAGTGATTGACGAAGAAATAATAGACGAAAGGGGCGAAGATGGGGACGAGGAGGTGGAGGAAGAGGGAGAGGAATTTGAAGTGGAGAAAATTTTAAAACATCGTAGATCTGGAAAAGTAAGTTGAATTCTCCTTGGTAATTATAAAGCTCCAAATTGAAATGCAAGTTTATATCCGTTAACCTATCCATACATTAAACCAACAGACCATAAAATATTTGTTGAAATGGAAGGGCTATTCCGACTCAGAAAACACATGGGAGGATGAGAAAAACCTGTAAAGCCGCGCTTTTTTCTTCCTATGTCGTATATCTTACATTTTCTATATCCCTTTTAGAACTGGGGCAAAAGATTTAATCGAAGAGTATTGGCAAGAACACAGAGAACGGAATACTAGCGCGAGTAGGAGTGGATCCTCGCGTAATAGTCGAACAAGAACGTCAGGTGTCTCAAAGAACAAAAAGAAGAGACGACTTGTTAGTGGTAGCTCATTGAAAAACCAAGATTTATGGAGGCGGAGTAAGGACTGGGAGGCCGATGTAAAGGAAGTGATTACCGTAGAATGGCAGCCCGATAAGAAGACTAAAGAGGTGGCCCCGCATGCATATTTGAGATGGTATTTCTTATTCATCCTTTTTTATTTACCCCCCAACTTCTGATTGCTTATTTGGCTGAATCATTTTCGCTCCTATAGGCACTCCGGCGAAACAACATGTCACCGCATTCATATCGCTTATCAAAGATGCCCTCAGAAGGTACCCCTCATACATAATTTTAAGATGCTTAGCCATGTTTATAACTATCGCACCCATCTTTATATTTTCTTGCATAGATGATTAAGTACTTTGAAGGACGCATTCAGATAGTCCCTATCTCAAATAGCTAGATGCTATTGGAATTTTTTTATGGTGTTATGATAAACTCATTGTAATTCAATATTATAATCTAATCATCACAATTGAAAACACGTTCTACTGATCAAATACATATATATATTGTTGTTATATTAAACGGTATCTTGGATTCTTCTGACAACTAGGATACGATGCAGCTTTCTCCACCTATAAAAGTTTGTATCAGTTTTCAACCATATTTTTTATATTGTCGACATGACACCATTGCGTGAGAAAAAGCTCATAATTACACCATACGGAGACCAATAAAAATCACTCTAGTCCTCGCCACCATCCACCATTGTTTGCAGAGCCCGATAACGGGGCCATTTTGGTATTATTTAATTTTGTACTTTTTCTCAACCCTCCAGCATCTTTTTGTTTTCTTTCCACACCAATCAATAGAATTGCTCACACATGGATTTATTCGAATAGCGAGAAGTAACCTAAGAAGAAAACCATTGTGACTAGTTTGCTGAGAAGAAGCGTAAAATTTTCAAGCCCGTCTCTCACCAAAAAGCCTAAAGCTATTAAAATAATAGCTTGTTATATAGTATATTTGGCTAGTAATGTTGATCCCTGTGATCCAATTGCTATCCCTAAGCTCTCTATCGCTCTTCCCCAAACACTTCGGTAGGTTTAGATGACGCAAGAATTGATCGTGTAATCATTAAAAAACACAATTATTGTAGATAATAGACAAACTTTCTTATAAAGATGATGTATCACAAATATAGATGAGATAATCAAGTAAAAGAAGGTAATCGAAAGATGAAAAGATAGCTCCAAGAAAATTAATATATCAATAGGACTTTCCAAAGGTACGTATTAATCTAATAATCTAATATTAATGAAATATCCAAATAAGCTACTAACTCCATCCTTCACCCTACTGCCATATCAATCCATATTGTACCAATTTTCCTCACGAAAAGTCCACTGATACTCTCACTACAGGAGGTATATATCCCCCTTACTATGCATTGAGATTTCCATAGTTTCTCTAGCCCGATCCATAGCGCTGGGCTATTATATTTGGATCTCGAAAAACTGGCGCTCGAATTTTCAAAAAGTGCAAACAATCTTTTAACAGATATGCTCTGGTTCCTTTCTCTGAACGTTTCACCATACACACTACTTTGCACATGAATTAGTGCTAGGGTGTGGAGCTATGAAGAAAAAATCTATTGTATAAGGTACGATAGCCCCTTCAACATGTAACAGTAACAGCAGCGTAACAGTAGCGTCATTTCGCAAAAGATACATAAAGATCCCCTTTTTCGCGCTTTTTGCCACTAGTTATCGTCAATTTATCACTTGCTCGACGTACTAAAGTTATCCGATTAGGTGATCTTCCACAATAAATGATATGTTACAATTTGGCTCTAACTGCCATTATGTTGAATAGCTATGAAATTGCTACTTCTTTGGTTGGCCTCCTATTCGTGTGGATGTTCGCCACCGTTTCTGCACAAGAGTGGGAGTGCAATGAAAACAATCACCTGGGTGATATGAGGGTCAACGCGTGTCGTAGCAACAATTACTTCTGTCTTAACCAGTTCTCCAACGTCAATAACAGCGGGGTAAGACCTTTCTGCGTGCGTGCAAGTGACTACGGAGGTCAAGGCCTTTTTGCGAGGTGGCAATGCTTTTCCAACGTTCATTTCGACAGACCCTTGCCTTAGCCATAGCTTGGTCTGCATGTTAGTATTACCAACTCCTAAGCTCTGAAAGCACATCATTATTGTTTTTATATTACTAGAATATAATGAGAAAGTAAAACCACTATCACTGAGAAGCATTCAGCTAGTTGGTACCGTGAAGTTTATTGTGGTGCTAATGCATTTCTATAGGAGAAAATACATTAAAGCACTAAATAGTATGTCCACTTGTTCGTTCTCCACTTCAGCTAAAATAATTTGGTCATTGGAGACGTATCCCTTCCGTGTGAACGATTATCTTTCATCACACAATTATATTTGGCCTCAAAGAATAGGGGAACTACACTGAAATTTATTATCGAAACAACCACTAATAACAATTATACGCATTTAAGGCAATTTAATTGTAAAGTTTGAAAGATATCTTCTTTGATAAGCGTATGTATCTGTTTAGTCCATAATTCACAAGGATTGCGAATTCAGAAGATTATTAAGACTTATTAAATGCCAGTTTCAGTTGGAATTGCTCGTATGTAGATACCAGGTCTCAAGGAATCTAATCCATACAATTAAGGAGTATAGATTTACTATTTGTTATAACTGGAAGTAATATGTAAGTCTGCAGTTCAATATAAGCAAATATTTAACAAGTTTATTTAACAAACTTTTTTAAAAATTGTAACAATTATTGAACATGAGCTTTGATCTTATCCTCTAGACCCTTGGGGTTGGCTCCAACAACGGAGTCAGCTTTCTGACCATTCTTGATGATAACAAAGGTTGGCATAGCGGCAACTCCATATTCAGCAGCGATATCCTAGATAAAAATGAGCGTCAATTTGTGAAAACTAACCAAGTAATCTTAAACATACCCCAAGTTTATCAACATCTATTTTGATGAAGACAGCATTTGTGTATTCTTCAGAGAATTTCACAAACTTCGGGGCAATCACTTTGCAAGGTCCACACCAAGTAGCGAAAAAGTCGATGATGACCTAAGCCGATCAAAAAGCGGATATCGTTGATTAAATGATGTTGCTGTGCTTATTAAATAAGACATAACTTACGATCGGATTTTTCGAGATAATCTCTTCGAATTCTGCGCGAGTCTCAATTTCCTTGACCATTTTGTACGATTGTATTCAAAAGTTCAAAAAGTTAAAAAAAGTGCGTAAAAATGCAATTAAAAAACAAACGATTTTATATTCAAAACAGGGGGGTGTCTTACTAATTAATGACGCAATTGCAGAAGATTCGACTGATATCAAGCAAAATCTTAGGATTATAGGCTCGAATACGTTGACTTACTAAACCACTACGACTTGTTTCAAATGCAGTATGCAAGTAGCGCCAATCCATGAGCCTCGCGCTAGTTTACTATCTCCACCCTCTCCTCTCATATGGTAGCAGGCGGGTATAAAAGTGTGAAATCCCATCCTATATTTGCTGTGACTGCTATTTCGTTAGGGAAACTTATGTTTATTTCAAATTCATATTGGGATTTTAATCGGTTCATCTCATTTACAATCACATGTTCAAACAATTCACCCGCGGCGGGAAGATCATATATATACTAGGAACATTTCCTCGCCCACGGAAATTTTTCAGTGTAGGACCACGACCGAGCATTGATAAGTATAATGAGGCCATTTCCGCTGCGGTTAAGGCCAACGACCTCGATCGTGCACTCGAGCATTATCGCCACCTCCCTACACTCGGACTCGCCCCAAATAGCCAGACTTATTCTCTCCTTATCAATGGCTATTCCTCACGCGCTCAGCCTCAAGACATTACTCAGGCTGTAGATCTTTTTAGTCATATGACGGCGACTGAACAACCGGATCCTCAAACATTTGTTGGGCTGATTGAAGCGTGGTCACGTAGTGACAAGAAGTCGAACATGAATTTACCACGAAGGATTTATGATGCCATGATTTCTACATGTTCTCCTCAAAAAGTAAAAGTAAAAGATATAGCGGTCTTCGTTCGCGTGATGCTTGAGCACAGAATGTACAAAGATGCCGATTATGTGTATCGGTCTCTGTTGCGCCAAGGAAAAAATTTCGACTTTCGTGGTTATCGTGATCTGATTAACGCTCACCTCAAGAGCGGCCGTCTTTTAACTGCTACAGCCTACTACTATGATATGTTGCATATTGGAGTACGCCCCACGAGCGGAATCGTCATTCACTTGATTGAGGCACACGCAGCGCGAGGGGACCTCTCTGGCGCATTGCAGATATATCTAGATACCCGAACTAAGTTCCTTATGCCTCCGGCTGTTGCGACTGTGCTAGTGAGAGAGCTAGCATGGAAAAATAAGATGCGGCGTGCAGAAGACATCTTATCACACGCCCCAACTCCCGGAATATACTCGATTCTGATACGACAATACTTGAGGATGAAGCTGTTGAATAATGCGTGGCGATTGACTCGTGATCTATTGACAAGATACCCCGATGGGGTGGTAGTGGTTGCGCCCCTTGTAAGAGACGGTGTGAAAGGGTTTGTGTCGGTGACGGTCGAGAACAGCCACAACAAAGCTGAGAGAAAGCGCAAAAACTGGGCGACTTTAGGAGTCCATTTCACGGATGATAGAATCCCTGAGCATACGGATGGGCAGCTCCTTCTGTTACTAGTATCTCGTACGATGCTTCCAAGAGTTGCCGACGCTCTGACAGCCCGTGGATATCCTTCCAACTATCCTGCGACGTGGGTACAACAGGTTGATGGTGAAAGGCGCATAACGTCTACATCGGCGGGGAATTTGACACACACGTATATCGATAATGGAGAAGAACCAGCTGTCCTCTTCATTGGGAACAGATTTTTGAGCATTAATGATAAAGATCCTCCGGATAGATGAGATATTCTCCGCCATAATTTATTTATCTCCTTCAACCCCAACTTTTTTCCTTCATTGTATCATATTTACTTTTTGTATTTTCGTTAAATATTAATCATTGGATCATTGGGATAAAAAAGACTCACCCGAGTACTTAATGAAATACTGATGTTGTGCTTCCCAAAATATCGTCTACTCTTGCCATGGATTGTTTTCTCTGGTGACTATAATTGTTCCCTTTATTTGCTGACACAAATATTATAGGAATATAATTAATACCATCAGAATAAAGAAAGTGCCTGCCAATAATCTGAGGATATTATTAATAAATATGTAAATGGAATAATATTATTGTACGAAAAAAAGAAAGTTGAAGACGAAAAGTTGTCATATTTACAAAGACATTATCCATCCACCCCAAGGTCCTGCTCTCGCACCATATCATAATAAAGTCCGCGTTGCTCTATCAACTCTGCGTGCCTACCCCGCTCCACTACCACGCCATTTTTTATTACAAAAATCACATCGGCATGCTGAATGGTGGAAAGACGATGGGCTATAGCAATCGTAGTACGGCCTTTGGACGCGGCATCCAATGCTTCTTGAACAACCTTTTCACTCTCGGAATCCAGTGCTGAAGTAGCCTCGTCCAGTAGAAGCACCTTTGGCTGCCGTATTAGAGCTCGAGCAATGGCGATGCGCTGTTTCTGTCCTCCAGACAACTGGGTTCCTTTATGACCGACTTTTGTATCATAGCCGTTGGGTAGCGACATGATGAAATCATGGATATTGGCCTGTCTACAGGCATACTCGATCTCGGACTGGGTATGTTTACGTGTGGCTCCCAAAAGAATATTTTCGCGTATCGTCAAGTCGAAGAGAGACGGCTCCTGAGACACAAGAGCAATCTGCTCTCGGAGGGAGTCGATATCGGCCATGGCCACATTGACCCCGTCCAGCTCAACACTGCCGCTCGTCACATCGTAGAATCTCTCCAAAAGTGCAATTATGGTAGATTTTCCACTGCCGGACGGGCCGACCAGAGCCGCAAATTGCCCTGGCTGTATCTCGAGACTTAGTCCACGGAGAATCGGCTGATGAACACGAGTGGGATACCGGAAATGCACATTCTTGGCCAGAATATGGCCTTGGGTCACAGTGACCTTTCTCCCCACGCCCGACACCATTTCTGGTTTACGATCCAATAGATTCAACACCGCTGTCGCTGCGACCTTTGCTTGTGTCATATTTTTGGCATACGAGAACACACGACCCGCATTCTGCGCCCCAAACACCACCGCCATGAACACCGTGAACATTTTTCGCAAATCATATTCTCCATCTTTGAAGAGCTGGCTGCCATACCAGAACGCGAGGGCGTATGCGAGATAATTGGCACCTTGAGAGAAAGCATAGAGGAGGGTGGTCATGAATGCGTTTCGCTTTGCCATTTCTTCCGTATTGCTAAGAGCAACGCGATACTGCGAAAGTACCTGCGATTCTCGGGTCAAACTAGCGACGGTACGGATGGCAGTGGTGGCCTCGCAGGCGAGTTGAGCGGAACTTTCGCTTGTTTTTTTGGCTCTTTCTTGAAAAGCACTTGCAAGAGCCGTGCGCAAGTAGCCGGCCAAGAGAAGCATGGGCACCGTTGTGAACACAACCAGGGTCATCTTGTGTCCAACGGCAAGTCCCACGATCAATCCACAGAACACCGTCGATACGCTCTCCATGATCGTGCCGAAGGTTGGCCCTGCTAACCCCTCGATCATGGTTGCATCGGAGGTCAGCCGCGAGGTCAAAACACCCGATGCATTTTCATCGCGATCAAACCAACCTATTTCCTGCCTCAGTATCGCCTGTAATGACTTTACACGTATTGTTTTTGTGAGCCGTTCGGATGCCTTGCCAAGCGTGTACGCCTGTATGCCAAACACGATTGCATTCCCCATGGCAATGAAGACGAACATTAGCGACCAGAAATTGGCGCCCTTGCGTAATTCGTCGGGTGGTTTTGTAAACACCTCCAGGATATTCGAAAATGCGATTGAAAATGCTGGGTAAACCCCGCCATTGAGTGTTGCGGCAAAGATACCAATGGCAATGAGATGCGAGTCGGGCTTCGTAAGCTGGGCTACACGCTTGATAATTTCCCATGTGGTATACTGCCTCGGCATGTGTTGGAGCTCCCCCGTAGACTCCAGGTCATGGGCAGCCATGCCCTTAGGAGTCGTGTCATAGCTGGCCCTAGCCGAGTTGGCGCGGTACCTGTTGACATCGAATTTTGGTAAAGGGGGTGCCGGTTCGGGAGGAAGGGCTGGAACAAAGAAGGACGATATTCGTCTACTGATCCTGACGAGCATGTCCGTCATCGTTTCATTGCCTGCTTCCTCGTTGTTGTATCCCCACTTATACGATCTGAAGTATTCCGGGGGCAGAACATCACAGTATGGAACCTCGTCCTCGTCCTCACCATCGATTTCGTTGTTGACGCGCTGGGCCTCCACCAACGCGACATATGCTCCCCCCCGTTTCATCAATTCAATATGGTTTCCCATTTCAACAATCACGCCCTTGTGCATCACAACTATCAAGTCTGCATCTCGAATGGTGGACAGACGATGCGCTACCACAATGGTGGTACGACCTTGACTTGCGCGATCGAGCGCCTGCTGCACCAACTTCTCACTCTTGGTGTCCAGGGCTGAGGTGGCCTCATCCAGCAATAAAATCTTTGGATCCCGAACGACAGCACGCGCGATGGCGATACGCTGCTTTTGCCCACCTGAGAGTAAAAGCCCGCGCTCCCCTACGGATGTATTGTATTGCTGCGGGAGATTCATTATAAATTCATGTGCATTGGCTATTTTGCACGCTTCTATGATTCGCTCCATCCTCATTTCGTGTGGCCGGTTCTCCCACTCGGTTCCGACCAGACCGGCGGCCACATTCTCTGCAATCGTCGCATTAAAGAGGGTGGGCTCCTGCGACACCAGGGCGATCTGTCTCCGAAGCCACTGCAAATCGAGCCCCCTGATGTCCATATCATCGAGATACACATATCCTACCAATGGATCGTAAAAGCGCTCGACAAGTTGAATGATGGTTGATTTGCCGCTGCCGGAGGCTCCTACCAAGGCAACTGTTTGTCCAGCCGGAATGTCAAGCGTAAGGCCCTTGAGAACTGGGACGTTGGACCGAGCGGGATAGCGAAAGTGAACATTACTAAGATGAATATGCCCGCGTACAGTGGGTAGCTTTCTGCCCTTTCTCTCGGTGTCAATGGGGGGGACACGGTCAATTGCCTCGAATATTTTCTTTCCAGCACTAATTGCCATGGAAAAGGCTTGAGCATTGGGGCCAACTGATCCCAGAGCGAGCGATCCGAAGAGTACCGACATGAAGACGTTGACTATTTTCCCCGAGGTTGTCTCATGGTTTAAAATTAGCTTCGCCCCTAATGACAGAGACTTTTGTTAGGATACCAATGATGAACCTATCCTAAGCCGGCTAGACTCACCAAGAAAGAAGGACAACGAAAACATCAGAAACACCCATAGAAATACGGAGCCGAGACCGATAGCGATTGCGACGTGTTTCTTATATCCCTCTCGCTTCGACGCATCGGCATACGTCTCGTATACCTGAGTAATTTTCGCCTGGGAACCAAAAGCGGTTACAGTCCGTATCGCAGAGAAAACCTCCTCGGCTAACGTGCCTGCCACCGTAGCGATGTCTAGCGATTTCTTATGAAATAGAGTCAAGAATCTATAGTGGAAATCCAAAATCAGGTGAGTACACGTTGCTTCGCGTCCAGTGTCAATACCCATTTACCGAATAAGCAGCAAAATGGAGATGGCAATTAGAGGAACTCCGGAGCATAGGGCAAGAGTAAGCTTCCAGTTAACCGAAAACGCGACGCAGAATGACGAAATAAACGTAGCGACCTCATTCGCCGTCATGGGGACTTTTTCTGATATGCCATCTTGGATCAGCGCCATGTCGTTTGTCATGCGTGATGTCACCTCTCCCGCGCCCAGCTTATCGAACCACCCAATATTCTGCCGTAGGACTCCGCGCAGATAGTGCTCTCGGATGGAACGCATTTGTCGCTCGCCGACATAAATCCAAGTCGACATGTATATATACTAGGGCCCAAATACAAGTAATGAAGACGACTATTTTTCACAGGAGAATATATGCAATAAGGGGATGGGCGCTTACCGTTGCTACGAAGATTCCCAATGAAAGATAAACAAAATACAAAGTGTTCTCTCTAATGTTATCCTCGAACACACTCTTGGTCATTTGGCGGGTCTGGTATTGTGTGAACACGTCGATCAGTTTCCCGAACACTTTGGTCATTAACGGAAGCCCCGACCCTGCAGCACACGCCATTATCAATCCGATAGCCAAGAGAAGGATATCCGACTTGGTTGCATATCTAAACAGGGTGCGAAAGTTCACATCCACATCAGGCGAGTTTGTTTGAGCCTGAATAATAACCCGTGCTCTTGGGTCCAGCCCAGAGAGCATGTTTGCATCTTTCTCCTCTCCATCGTCCTTTTTATACCCACTAAATTGCACGTCGACTATCGTGCTCCCTTCCGAAGAGGCCTGGCTTTGCTTTCGAGGCTCTTTGTACATATCAATGCATTAAGGTCGAGTGATTGGCGACGTGGAATGAGAGGGATGAATTGCGGGAGATGAGCCAAAAGTGCTTAGCGAGCAGAGAAAGAAAAAGGACGTAAACTGGTTGAGATACAGGGAAAGAAGACTTCCAACTTGATATGAAACTTTTAACTAAAATTTTTTCCCCGTTAATCCTATGTCATATGGAGTGTCAAAGGAAAAAATATAATACTGAATTCGGAGAGATTCGCAAACGATTGGTTGAAAACTTGCAGCAGTAATTCTATCCGTGAAACGTAGGTAGGAACACAAATTTAATAATGAAGGCTCGTGTCTGTGCGGGAGACATTCGACTCTGCGGTGGGTAATAGGGATCCTATCGCTGGACCTGGCCTAGTCGGGTGTGCCTATTTATCCATGTAATTATACAAATGTACTGAGAGCCTGACATCTGCTTTGTAGCAACCCTCGATATATAATACAGAGAACCCTTTCTGTCCTTTAGCTCAGTTCTCCTCTTTTCGGGAATATTTTTTCAATAGCGCTTGATCACTAGTTGCTCCCGCATCCTTCTACAAGATCCATCGGAAAATAGCAAGGTAACCTCATCCCAATATGCGATGGCGTCCACACAATTGGTATAGCTCTTCAAGCTTACCACTCCTTCCTCTCAACACCCACCATAGTTGACCTCGTCGTACCCATCCAGCGTATCGTGACGTATCCTCCCGAATAATACAAATAAGCCTCATGTACGCAAAACAAATTGTCTCAGTATTGGAGGTAGCCAATGGATGGAGTGGTTATTTTCAACTCGACTCTATGACAAATAGGGATGAAAAAATCACACCATCGAGCCTAGTTGGAGAGGAATGGGCAAATATATATATGTTTGGAATCTAAGGATGCTTTTGCAGTTTGAAAGTCTGAGTCTCTGAAAGCTTAGTGTCCAAATCTTCTTTGGCCATGATAGAGTTACAAGTTAGACAGGTTGGCTTAGAGAAAATCTTTTACATCTCCGCTAAATCTCAAGGTTACAAGCAGTCACTAGATTAACCGCTACGTACTTCTTCTCCACAGCTCCGTTTTCAAGAGACGCCGCGCTAATTTTTAAAAAACCTCTACGCTGGCTCCCCCCCCCCCATGCTCGTAGATGCACACCTCTATTCCCCGCTCCACTCATTCCCCTTTTCCCTTCAATTGAGTGCGTTATTGTTCATCATTACATAAGATTGCGAATCCCTTTTTATTTTGGCTTTTGAATTGATCGAGTTCTAGCACTGCATTCCATTATGATAGACTCATTTCTTACGAAACTTCGGATTAGTAAAACTAACACGTGTATCCGCTGCCGGGAACGACGAATAAAATGTGATCAAAAGCTTCCGCGTTGTACCCGCTGCGAATTGAGTAATCGCGAGTGCGTCTATGCTAGTTCTTCGGTATTGATTACCACCAAGGAGCTTCGTGAATTCGGTGAATATGTTAATATGCTTGAGAGGGAGCTGGAAGAGCTGGAAGGATCCTACCGGCAGACTGAAGAAAGACTACGGACCACATTTATGCAGCAGACATTGGCGCACACCCTGCAGCCAAGAAGCAGTCCTACCGACATTCCTGTGACCTGGTCCATCCATGTTGACGCCCACAATCGCGTTTATGTGCAAACCCAGCTTCGACAGGTGAAAGATCTGCACCGATTCCTCGTCGACCATTTGCATCTTGATGACCAATCTCAGCTGCAGAACAGCTCACTCATCACTTCCAAAGGAGGGCTTTTTTCTTTCGACACGCATGTGCTCGAGTACCTGCTGCTGGAGGATATTCAAGATTACGGCCCTCCACTTGCCGTTCCTCCTGGCAATGCAATAGTTGCCCAGCTTATTGAGGTCTACTTCTCGTGCTTCCATACTTTCTGCCCCATTATTCACAAACCAACGTTTCTTCGGTCGTATTCTGCGCATCATCGAGATCAGGCATTTCTGGCGAACATGTTTGCCATTTGTGCGCACGTATCAAGACATGCACAGCAACTCCACCACCTTCACGATGGACTTGGAGAGCAATTCTTTTCCCTTGCTCGTAATATCATCTCGCAGCGTCTGGAGGAAGAGAACCTGAATATCGTATATGCGCTTCTTTTCCTCGCCGAGTACCTCACCTTCGACACCCGACGCTCCAGCCAGCGCTATCTCTTCCAGGGCATTGCCGCCACCAAACTGCACTCGCTTTTCAACCAGCGAAGGGGTCGCCGAGATTCCCATTTGACCCAGCCACCCCACGCTGGCGTGCGCACACCACCGCCGGCGCCCTCAAGAGAATGTTTAGAAATATACCACCGATTACTCTGGTACCTGAAGGATTGCGAGGACAACGACTTTGCGTGCAAGCAAACCCGTCACCATGGCCCGATACCCCTCCCTGCCCCGTTGCCGGACGAAGATGAACGCGTACGCCACTCCATCCTCTATTGGCGTGCATGCATTGAACTTGCGAGGGTTGAGCTCGATATCGAAAGGCTAGTCTACGACCAACGGGGCGACCTCCATCTAATACGCGGGGAACTCGAGTCTTGGCTTTCTAGCTTGCCAGAGCCCTTCCAATCACCCAACCTTGAATTCTCCACGGAAAAAAACGCCATCTTCGCCCTCCTTGCGAATGGACAATTCCACGTCAACCTTCTCAAGCTGTACGGAGCACAGCTGTCGTCGGCAGGTGCGCTCACTACGTGTCTAGAGAGCGTTCACCGCCTCCTTCAAATATGCGAATTGCTGCAATGCATTAACTCGTGTTTTTTTCCGCTGCCATTCGTAACTCGAGTCTGCGACTTTTTGTTCCAGTTGTCGTCATCGCCGGCGACCAATATCGACGCGGGTGCTGATGTTCAGACCATCCATCCTCGCTGTGTGAAATTTGCGAGGAAATTGAGCTCGCTCGTTCGCCAATCACGACATTTTCAGGCCCGAATGCCACAGTGTGTTAATTGTGTTCAATTGTTGGAGAGTGTCTTGCAAAATGTCCAGTCAGGAGAGCTTAGGGAGGGTTTCCACAACCCAACCTCGCTGTAACGCTTTCTTCCCGATGCTGGATCCACCGGACAGCTATTTGTCCTGCTTTGTTTTTAGAACTATGCCAGGGGCTTATTTTTATTCATGTACATATATCGTGTTTGGCTATCTTTTTCCTTGTGTATAGTTAGTATTCTTTTCTTCTATTTAATGATAATCCTTCTTGTTGCTTCGAATGGACCCTCCCTGCGACCTTCTCCGTCGCGTCTCTAAGGACCGGCCCTGAGGCCATTGAGCTGCCCATTGCCCAAGCCCGACTTCGGCCCTAGCCACAGGTCCGCAAACCTCGCAGCGTGGTAACCCAACCTTCGAGGGAAGCTTCAGTGGACGGTCCAGTCCTAATGGGGGACTATTTAGGTTCTCCTCCCCACCTGAACCAGTGGCGTGAGCTGAAAAGCTGCTCTATGCCCTTACTGAAGCATAAGCATGCTTCGCTTCAGCATCCTTTAATTAACCTGCGTATGGTCTAGTGCGCAGGGCTGGCAACAGGAAATACCTTTCATCCGGAGCACCGAATTGCTCCCTATGCATTATCTCGGAGCTTGTTTGCGGGGGGCATTCAAAAGGGAACTTGCGCCGCCTAAATAGTCAACCATTTTGCCCAGTTTATCGATGCTGCTGCGAAATGGAGCAGAGGATGCGTAGGGGCAGATCTAGGCTACGACTGTCCCAACTTCTCAACAGCCACGCCCAGCGGTGACAGAGTGCAGCCCGCGGCCGAGCCCATACCCGATTGACGGGGGGGAATGGCGCGAGCCTTGGAGACGCGAGCACAGAGAGCAGGGTTAGGTTCAATGCGGTCCTCTCCAATGCGCGCGCGGTGGCCCATGTCTTCAAGAGCCCCCTCCCCTTCTTGTAAGCTGAAACTCGTTTGCTGAACTCCGACCTCCGGATTTTCCAATGACTTGTTTGGATTCTCCGCATTCTCTGTCGGTCCTGGGGGCGAGCTCCAAGACTTCTTCTAAAGAGTCGAGGAGGATTCCAGCAATGCCGACACCAAGAGGGCTGGCATCGGTCCTCGCCTTATCCGCTGCCACGGCCGAACCCTTCGTTGGGCGGCTGGCTGGCGGGCCTGCCGACAAAACCGCGACCCAACCCCGAGCAGGCATTCCAAATCGGGAAACCCGGATCCAGTGCGCACGAGTCGTGGGGGGCAGAGTGCAATTGCCGAAAGCGGCTCCAACCCCTGCACGCTTTAGTCACGCTAAATGGACCGGCAGAGACGGGGCAGGGTGGTTGGCGGCGTCTCCGCAAAATCGAGACTTGCGCACTTCGCGTGGCCATGGCCAAAGGGGCGGGAGAGCGAGGGCGGGCGCGTGCGCGAGGCCTGAGGCACTTCTTGACCAATTGGGCAGGGCAGGGCAGGGGTTCAGCAGCGAGGCAGCCGGACGAATCCAGGCGGGCAGCAGCAGATGAAACCCTCCACCGAGGCCTGCGGAATCCTGCCAATGCCAAGGGCCTAGGTTAGGGTTAGGCTGGAGGCTTCGATCCAGCGCGGCCGCTGACTGGCCGTGCGGCCTTCATTTGGGCTCCACCGCCTGAAGGGTTGTGCTTACTTCACATGTTCCACATCTGGTAACCTGTGTTCCATCTCCAGTCGGCCTCGTATCCAGCACCAGCTGCAAAGCCGGAACCAGCAAGCCTCGTCCCCCCAAATCAGCCTCTGCGGGCCGCACTTTAGGTTTAATAATTGCAACCCAAGCTTTTCATTTAACCATGAGAATCGCCAGAAATGAATGGAGCTGAATAATGGAAAACACAATCGCACAGCACCATGCAGCCTCGCACTTGGAGTTGAGAGGGTGGGCCCGAATGGCGGATCCCCCAGCGTCCTTAACAGGAGATCCCAAATTGTCCATCCATTATCCACTTTAAGTTATGAGAACGAAAAATCGCTGTTTTTAGCAATCCTCCTCACAGAAATTGAGCTGACTACTTGGAATCCGCGTCGGGTCAAGTCTCCCAGACGCTATTTTCCACCGCATTATTAAAAATCGATAAAATCGCTGTTCCGTCCCAGCTCTTGTCTGCTTTTTCCCGCCTGTTTTTCTCACTCGCCCCCTCCCGCCCGCCGCCCGCCCGCCCGCCCCTCCCCCCGCGCCCACCCCCGCCATTCTGTCTCCAATGACGCTCTCGCCCTCCTCCTCCAACCCCCTTCAGCCCTCAAAACTCAATATCGCCAATCTCCTCAACAAGGATGCCCACCATGACGGCCCCGAGCCCATGGATTACATAGCCGAATCGGCCGCCATCTGCCGGCCACCCCCCCAATCATCGGCGCCGCTCCCGCATAGACCATGCAGCATTCGTACCCACTGGTCCTCCCTGGATTCCGACTTGACACGAGAATTCGATGCTAAAGTCGGCAAATTACAAATTAACGACCAGCATCCGTTACCCTCTCTGCAATCCGACAGCCACCCCTCGCTGAACAACCCCATGCTGACTCCTCCCTCCGATACTCTGCAAGCCAATGTCCGATCCTCCCTTCCCCGATTCCCCTCCCACTTCGAGCAATTCTCATCGGCTTCCCCCGTCTCGGTGCATCCGCCACAGGAATCCCCGAGTGGATTTCCAATTCGAGATCCCCCACTGCACTCCACATCTATGCACCCCTCGACCACAGATAGATTCCCATCCCTGCACTCCCCCCCGCTCCCCGCGCAGCCAATCCCCTCCAGACATCCCCCTAATCTCCCAAGAAATGATGAGCCCTGCCCGCTTCCCCCCCAGTTTCCTACCCACATGAACATGAGCAATAGTCGACGAGCCCAGGAGTACGACGGCCCGATAGGGGAGAGGACCGAGCCAAACCGGCGCACTTCCGAGCCCTCGCTTGGAGAATACTCCCCCCACCCCTCTGCCGAGAGCCATTCGGCCTACAGCCAGCCAAACCCTCAGGTCGCCCTGATGCTGAAGGCGAAGCGAAAGAGAGCAAATGCTGAGCAGCTCAAGGTGCTTAATCAGGTATTCCAGACGACCTTCTTTCCATCCACCGAGCTGCGCATCCAGCTGGGCAAACAGCTTGGCATGAGCCCGAGAACCGTGCAAATATGGTAACTTTAGCATCGCCTTGCATCGAGACGGACTGGCATATCGAGTTGCGTTCTTTTCCCCTAATTAGGTTCCAGAACCGGAGACAAGCGTGGAGAACAAAAGCAAAGCACGAGAAGTCGGAGTCAAGTCACCATAACCCCACCCCAAGTAATAATAGTAACAGCATCGCTAATCACAACCCTAATCATGACGAAGAGATGGATGACCAGGCGGGCTGGAGCAGTCGCTCGCTGCACCGTCAGCCGTCATACGAGTCGCTGAATTCGCTGGCTGCTATCTCGACAAGAAGTGCGCCGGCCGCAAGCTACCACCACCACCCCCACCACCAAAACGCGAATTCGCTTCCTCAGCCATCCAGCCTTCTCCAATCCCCATCAGATAGCCTTTACTCTCAGCCACCCCCATTACCTACCCCGCTTACGAGTTATCCAATGCCATCCCAAGCCACCGACAAACCAGAGCCCTCCCTCTCTCGCCAAGTCCCAATAGGACCCTCGCACCGATCTCTCTCCATGCTCACTTCCGAGCCTCCACCACCCCCAAACCACCCGCTACTCCATTCGCCCCCCCCTGGTTTTCCCCCCGCCCATCACCCACACAGGCCGGCCACCACGTTAAGCACTACATCGCCGCCATCCTACGACCAGCGCTATGCTCATGCTGACAGTTCCTATGCTGGACCCGGGAAGATGCTAGCCAGGCTTCCGCCCCTGGTGCGAAACCACGACGGGAATTTTAGTTCTTAGCCATCAGACGAAATCGACTAAAGAATCTGTTACCAAGGAGTGTAAATATAAAGCGTAGTTTTCTGGGGATGTTTCTGTTCCAGATCTGTTTTCTATTGCTGCTTTTTATTTTTTTTTTTAATCACGGATTAATTCTCTCGCTGTTTTTTTATTATTTCTTTCCCAAAAGCAATTCCATCGTTGAACTTTCTAATATATACATATCTATTTCGTATACTTTTGTGTCGCTCAACTTGTAACAGGGAAGCTGTAAGCGTAAATACACTCCTAGCGATCGTCAGCACGATCATGCATGTGTAAGCAAATCTAGACTGGGGTGCTCCCTCTCGTCGTTTATCGCACTGGAAGCACCGTGCAAAACGAGGCCACTCGTGGATGCTGGGCATGCACGAGGGGTCTCGTTTTGCGCGTCCCTAATACGACCTCGCATTCAGCCGAACCCACACTCAGTGACGATGAAAACAAGCGGGGCTAAACTTATCGATGGGGGGAGAGGGGAGGGGGGGGAGGGAATGGCGCCTCATGAGTAATTAAACTATCTTTAAGCTCTTAGGTTGACTTGAGAATTTGGGTTGCCACGATTTAAAATTTTCGGAGAATCTGATGGCGTGCTGCTATTCTTATTATTATATTTGATTTTTATTGAAAAATTTAAGGTTTTGAGTAAATAATAAAAAAAAGTACATAAATAATTTTTGATAAGGTTGAAATAATCCTTATGCGTCTAGAGTTTGCCATAGTAACTAGAGAAAGAGCAAAAAAAAGTGAAGCGGAAGAAATAGGTTAGTATTTGTGGATAGAATTAGAGTTACCAATAACACATACATCATAGCGGTTGAATGGATTAAGCTTAGAATGGACCATAGTGTACCAAATGGGAACCATGGCAACCTTTTATAGCTTGTCATAGTAACTAGAATGCAAAAAGAAAGCAGATGAGTGATCCGTCCAATGCAAGCACTACCAGCTGAGAAGAGCGCAACATACCGATCAAGAGGAGGAACCTCTTCAGAAAGACCCTTGCGCTTCCGCACACCAGTGATAATATCGTAGACCTTGTTTCCGGACTCGAGAGGGTTGCCAGGCATGAGCTGCCAGTGGTCGAACACCATCTGAGGGAAGGCCTGACCACCGGTCTGGGAACGGAGATCAGCAGTGAATCCGAAGGATTCGTTGACGGGGATGTAGGCCTTGACGTTGTAGAGCGGGGTACCAGGGCGCTGCTCCTCGGAGAACACGTGACCACGGCGACGATTGAGGGTGGAGTAGATACCACCAATGGCGTTCTCGGGACACTGGATCTCAACAAGGTACATGGGCTCCATGATGGTGGGGTTGGCAAGGAGCATAGCAGCGTACACGACACGACGGCAGGTAGGCATGATCTGACCTCCACCACGATGGATAGCATCAGCGTGCAAGGTAACATCGAGGATGTTGAAGCGACAGCCACGCATGTTCTCCTCAGCCAGGACACCCTCCTTGGTAGCCCACTGGAATGCAGCTACGCAAGAGTCCTTGATTTCGTTAAGGTATTGCACAGCCTTGGTCTGATCGACAAGCAAGTTGGCGCCAGTGGTGTCGGGACCGAAGGACCAGATCTTACGGGCATCGGTGACGTCCCAGCCGTATTCTTCAGCAAGAAGGCGGGCACGAACCTTGAAATCGTCACGGGCGCTGACCTTGCCGGATTCGATGTCGTTGGAGAGCTCCTCGGCGAGGGGCTCAGCCTTCACGAACAGACGGTTGTGCTTGTTGGGCGACTTGGAAAGAGCGGTCATGGTGGACTCAGTGGTCACGGTCTCACGGTACTGCACGACAGGGTCACCTGTCTTGATCGGGACCTGAGCGTGATCCTCCTCAAGATCCTTCAAGCAAATCTCCAAGTGGAGCTCACCAGCGCCGGCAACAATGTGCTCACCGGAGTCGGAGGTGTAGCACTGAACGCAAGGGTCAGACTTGGAGAGACGCTTGAGACCTTCGACAAGCTTGGGAAGATCGTTGGCGTTCTTGACGTCGACGGCAACTTGCACGACAGGGGAGACGGAGAATTTCATGACCTTGAGGTTGTGTGCAGTCTCGCTTGTGGTGATGGTACCGGACTTGAGCAAGAACTGATCAACACCAACAAGACCCACAATGTTACCGGCGGGACAGTCCTCAATAGCCTCGACATAGCGACCCATCATGAGAATGGTACGCTGAATGTTCTTCAAGAACAAATCTTCCTTCTTGCCAGGCTGGTAGTTAGGACCCTGAATGCGGACCTTCTGACCAGAGCGGACAGTGCCGGAGAACACACGACCGAAGGCGTAGAAACGTCCTGAACGAATAATAAGAATAAGCATGTGTAGACGAGAGAAACGGAAGCATGGAATACATACCCTTATCAGAGGTCGGCACCATCTTGGACACGTAAAGCATGAGGGGTGCGTTGGGGTCGCAGTTGCGGATACCGTTGGCGCACTCATCATCCTGAGGACCTTCATAAAGATTCTCCACACGATACTTCTGAGCAGTAACGGGCGAGGGCAAGTGGATACAAATCATTTGAAGAAGAGCCTCACCGGCGGGCAAGAATTTGCGCATCACAACCTTGAGGAGGGCCTTTCCTTCAAGATCCTTCTCGTCACTCTTGAGGGGAATTTCGAGTTTGGAGAGCATCATCTCAGTCTGCTCCTTCTTGAAGTTCATGATGGCATCGAAGAGCTTGTAAATAGGATCAAGAACGAACATACAGAAGGCACGCTCAAGAGGCTTGCCAGCAGCATCAGTAGACTTGGTAGTCCACTTCTTGGTAGCGGGATTGAAGTAGTTCTCGCCCCAAAGCTTTTGCATCATCTTCTCGCGGTCAACACCGAACTTCTTGGAGTAGCGGCTGGCGAACTGGCGGAGGGTGAAACCCCATCCGTGGAGACCGGAACCGAAGGCGACGGTGCCCTTCTCGGGGTACACCTGCACATCACCGAGGATCTTGTCGTTGTAGGTGGAGATAATCACGTTCACGGTCTCGATGGTACGCTGGAAGGACTGGTAGAGGTCCTCCTTGGGAAGTTGCAATTCAAGGAGAGCACGGTCAACCTTGTTGATAATCACAACAGGCTTGATACGCTCACCGAGAGCCTGACGGAGCACAGTCTCAGTCTGCACACACACACCCTCAACACAGTCGACGACAACGAGAGCACCGTCAGTAACACGAAGAGCGGCAGTAACTTCAGACGAGAAATCTACGTGCCCGGGGGAGTCGATCAAATTGATCAAAAACTCTTTGCCTATGTTTCCAAAAAAAATCTATTAGATATAGAATTTCAAATCGGAATAATGCATTATATTAATTACCCTTAGTTTCCTGCTTGACATCCGTCACATCCTCATCATCAAGAGCGAAGAACATGGAGATAGCAGTAGACTTGATGGTAATGCATCGGTCCTGCTCATCTTGGCGGGTATCGGTGAAGCGGGTTTCTCCAGCGCGTGCAGAGGAGATAATACCGGCCTTGGACACAAGGGAATCGGTAAGGGTGGACTTGCCGTGATCGACGTGGGCAATGACGGACATATTGCGCACGTTGGTGACACGGTCCATAAGACCACGGATCTATCATTAAAGAGTTGGTGTTAATAATTTTGCAAAAAAAAACAGCATCAAATCATCCATCTACATACCTCATCTACGGTGAAGTTGACCATCTTTTCTTACTCCTTTATTTTTTTAGCAGATAAACTGATGGATGGATGCAAAAATGCAAAGGATGGTCGCGGACAAGTACGAGCAACGATTGAGAACAACAATTTAAAGCATTTCACCTGGCTGAGATTGAATTTGTTGCCATAATAAATATCCTCGAGCATCTCAGTTTATAATGAATCTATTAAAGTGGCAAATATACTTATAACTGCTCCAATGTCCTCGCATTCAGATAATTTATCAAATCCATCAGTGCGGAATATTCTTATCGGCGTTACTGGAAGTGTTGCTACCATTAAACTACCTCACCTTGTTCGGCATTTCCTTTCAGTATGCTTTATTGGTTGTTTTTATTCAATTTAAACTGTGCTAATGTTTGATCTCCTCAGGATCCCACCGTCGAAGTGAAGGTTGTAACAACCAAGCATGCACGCCACTTTTTTAACAAAGAGGATCTTCCCAATTCTTGTGAGGTGTTGGGAGATGAAGACGAATGGAAGGTATAATCTAAACTTCAAATCATACTGACAAAATATTCACCTCGAATTGGTTACCTTAATAATAGATGTGGAACAAAATGCAAGACCCTGTTCTCCATATTGAGGTGAGTTGATGCAATGTATATGAATCGTTCGTATAATGCTTCAATGTCTTGTATTCATTGGCTCTTTTTTGTAATATATAGCTGAGAAACTGGGCCGATATGCTTGTCATTGCTCCTCTGGATGCCAACACTTTATCAAAATGTGCTAATGGACTTTGTGATAATCTTTTGGTAATTTAAATATTTGCAAACGATCATTTGGTATTGGTATTTGCATTCATTTACTCTTTTCAGACCTGTATAATTCGCGCATGGGACATTACACGTCCCATTGTTATTGCGCCTGCAATGAATACTAATATGTGGAGTCACCCATTTACAGCACGTCATCTTAATATCCTTACCAAAGAATTTGGTTATCATGTTGTGCAACCGGTGAGCAAGAAGCTGGCATGCGGAGATGTTGGTAGGTGAAATATTCTCATATTCTCCTTCGCGTATGCTTACCTCTTCTCTTCTTCTACTAAAGGCGTTGGAGGCATGGCTGATCCTCTTGTCATCGTTAATACCGCTAAAGCTGTGCTCGATTCAAGTGTGGGGAAATGCACCAAAACGCAATAAAAACTATTCCATTTTTATTTATTTATTAACCATACTTTTAGAATATTCTTCTTTTCTTTCTCTCAAATGCAAATTGATTCACCAAATCAAATGTATAACATACAAGTGCCTAAATTGGATTTCTAAGATAATTATTTTACAATATCAAGTGATAAAGAGAACGCATTTGCAATTATTTTGAAGTAAGGGCCCATCAAACTAACTGACGGCTGACAGTGGCATCACATTGGTCTTATTTCCCAAATATTTTGAAAGCGAGACAGTTAGTTTTTCTTTGAAGTTTTCACGATTCAACTGTTAAATCTCGCCCAAAGGTCATAGACTGAGGAAAAGGCTATTCATATGATTGTTCTAAGAACTTATCTGATGATATCCGCCGGTTTCTATTATCTTTTTTTAGAGCTGGATTGTTCACCATCTTCATGAGGTTAGGAGCCGCAGGTTGGATCCAGCATACAAAGAAAAATGGCTTATTGCTTAGTACAAATATTTCCACTAAAAAGTGATTTACAGCGTTTAAAAATAAGAAAATGACAGAAAACATTGTCCAAAGGCTATTGAATACTCTGACATTCACCATTGCCTAGATATTACAACCGGGTGGATTGTACAGAGGAATACAGTGATATGATAGGTTTCCTTTGTAAGATCAAAACTTGTTGCCTCTGTCTCAAATAAAAAGCACCTATTATTGTGTAGTATATGACCTTCGGATAGAGCATAACAACATTTGGGAAAATTTAATGTGATAATTCATATTTAAGTATCGTGTTGAAGCAGACCAAACAATGTGTTCTTTTATTAATATTTCAAAAAATAATTTATTAAGAAATATTTGGACAGTCACTTCTTTGTTGCCATTCTTTGATGTAAATTTCAATATAAATTAACAGCAGTCTCGAATGCTTTATGATTTATAGTCGCAAATTCAGAAGAGGAGAATGATATCAAGGCGTCTTTTAGAAAGATTTTCTTCTTATTCTCGGTTAAATTTTCGCTCTTTGGGCTCGTACTCCACCACTCGTATTAATAGCGATAAAGTTTTCCGGGTTCTTGGCATCGAAACTTCATGCGATGATACTTCCGCTGCCGTAGTCACCAGCGACCGACGCATCTTATCCGAAGCTATTCATACCCAGCATAGCTTACACAAAAAAATGGGCGGTGTTGTTCCTAATATCGCGTTGCGCTCTCATGCTGCCAATCTCCCTAGGATAGTACGAGAAGCGCTGGATAATGCCTCTCTTGAAATCGAAGATATTGACGTTATTGCCGTGACACGAGGTCCAGGAATTGCCCCATGTCTTTCAGTAGGAATGAATGCCGCAAAAACTCTGGCTGCTGTGACCAGGTAGTTTAATGCAGCGTTCACTTCTATTTTTGTGCCGGATATCTTACCATATTATTTCTAAAGAAAACCTTTGATAGGCGTTCACCATATGGTAGGTTGATTTGAACGTTTTGAATACACATGCGCATTATCCTGACTTTTTCTAAAGGAAGCTCACGCATTAACCGCTCGCCTCACAACAGCAGATCCCACACAATCCTCTCCGTTACCTGAATTCCCATTTCTTACTCTACTAATTTCCGGGGGACATACGCTTATTCTTGTTGCCCACTCAGTTAATAACTATACTCAACTAGGCACAACCCTTGATGATTCGATAGGAGAAGCATTCGATAAAACTGCGCGAACACTTGGGCTTCCTTGGCCGGAAGGACGCGGTGGAGGACTCGGGGTCGCTCTAGAGCAGGCAGCTTCAAAGGGTGATCCGGTACGATTCGGTCAAGCTCTTCCCATTCCGATGGAAGATGCGGTCCATGGCAAGGGGATGAATTTCAGCTTCAGTGGGCTCAAAACCGCGGTTAAATATATGATTGAACGACAGCAGTTAAATTTAAGCGATGATCAAGTCGTATGCGATCTTGCAGCAGGCTTTCAGTCCAAAGCCGTCATGCACTTAGAAAGAAAGTTGGCTAAGGCTCTGAAATGGTGCGAATCCAACAATGTGCACCTGACTAGTTTGGTGGTGAGCGGAGGTGTGGCCAGCAACCAACATGTTAGGTCGAGGTATACTTTGTCTTTTTTTCTGCAGTTTGAAGAAGCACTCAATTGACTAGTCTCTAAAGATTATCCCAGCTAGCTGGATCCCACCAACTTTCGCTGATTTGCCCTCCACCACATTTATGCACTGATAATGGGGTTATGATTGCATGGGCAGGAGTAGAAAGGTATCGAGCGGGCCTTATAGACGATATTAGCATCGATTTCATTCCCAAGTGGCCAATTGAAAATTTGAAGGAAATATATCAGGGTCAAGGGATGAGATAGATGTAGGTTGTTAGACATGTTTGATCATTGTTATTAATTCCACTGGCTTTGAAGATCAATCGAAATGAACATTAATGATAGATTGCAATTATACTGTAATATATAAAAGCAAATTATGAAAAATTATCATCCGCTACTCAAGAGTTGGTATACATTCTACTAATGTTGATTATTGTATGACTTTTAATGACCATAGCATTGCCCACTCGAAAATCACAAGGTATTATTGCCAAATATAAGATTAAAGCATAAACAACTAAATAGATCATTTGAGTTTCTTTGCATCAGATCGGAGACAGCGGCCTACGCTCGTAGTAAGATACTCCCATGATTGCCAAATGAGGAGCGATGGGATTATCGTCCACAAAATATTGAAAAAGAAGAAGTACACCCACGTGTAAATCCAGTGTGGGTTGATGTGAGGCGAGCCCTCAAATAGAGTGGTCGCAAAATAGAGCACACAACCATAGAGCTGCCCGAGGGACACGACGAGCTGGACAATGTGGCGGTAAGGCTTGTTTGAATATATGGCGTAGCAGCACAGGTAAGAGAGGGGTCCCCAGAAAAGAGCGGTGATACGCTCCATGTTGACGACAAAGGAATCGCTCGTGAGATAACGCGAGTCACCATGCGCATATTCTTTCCATAGCTGGCCTAGGAATGTCTGATCGCCGGCCATGGTTGAGTGAAAGACGCCGAAATAGCCCTCGAGGACGAAATGGATCAGGCCACACACAGCAAACCAAAGGAAGATGGCCCGGTGCACACCCTGGACTTTTGGATGATCGCGTACCATTAAATACCCAGCAACCATGGTTATTAGAACGGGAACCCCGATGCCCGCCAAGCATTGGGACATGGAAAGAGTGTTGGGCGTGTAATTTGAAATGATAGCATTGCGCGGGTAGTAAGGGTGTTGGATGGCACTCTCGTTCGGCATTTTGTCGTAATTGAGGAGTGGAAGAAGAGCTTAACGGTACAGAAAAGTTGTACACTTTTGAGCAGCGAATAAGACACCGAAGAAAATAGGCAGTGTAAACATTGTAATTTGCTGGATATTTGTACACAAATACTCGCGGGCATCCAAACACATCTCTTCAGGTGGTCCAATCCTTCAAAAGAATTCAAAAAAGTAAGGGGGAAAAAAATAGTATTATCAAAGAGCAGAAAAAAAGGAACGGAGGGATATCAAATACAAAATCGCGCTACAAACACTCTTACATAGAAAATCCACATGATTTGCAAAGATATTCAATAAGTGGAGGCATCAAACGTGGGCCTTTTTCACGTTAAAGAAATTTCTTACTACAAACACTTGCAAAGCGGCCATGCTCACAATTGCGATTGTCTCAGTCAAACCAAACCACCAGATGCGGTTCTCTGTCGAAACAACGGTGGACATATTGCGGTTTTCGCGAGTGCGGAAGTATTTCTGATTGCGCGAAACGCTCGAGAGAGAGCCGGATATACGCATCAATGACTCATCCATTGAGTTCATATGCTCGGGTGCGGTGGGCTGCTTCTCACGGTCAAACTGTGTATAGGTGGGTCGAACCTCGTGCTCCAACTCAATCTCGAAATCAACCAATTTCTCCGCGAATGTAGACATATCATTAGCAAAACAGAATGAATATTCTCCCGCATCATTTGCAGTAAAAACGAAATCGCCCTGGCGTTCACGCTCCCCATTGATGATGACGTTTCCACGAGGACCAGTTACTGTGTAGTCGATATCGAATGAACCTCCCGATTGAACCTGAAAGAAAAAATATGCCAAGGAAAACCATTGGCTGATCAGATAACTTCTTCACAAATATTGTTAAGGAATAATTACAGCAAAGTAGAACCCAATCTTCTTGCCCGGCAAGTCGACTTGGGTATAGAAGCAAGCTCGCTCATGCGCGGCGACGCTGTATGTAAGTGCAGTGGCAGAGGAGTAGCCGACCAGCGTAGCTAACAAAAAGCCGACAGCTAAGATGCATGATGAATAGAATTTCCGAGCCATTTTAGATGTCCACTCAAAAAAAATTATTTTATAAAAGAGAGGTGGGAAGAGCAACAGCGTATTTCTACTCAAAATTAGATCAAATTACGTGATAAGAATCAGCCATACTAGGAATCATCATTTTAAATTTTTGAATACCTAAATCGCGAAAATTTTGGAATTTTATCCAAGTCTAATCTACGCCATTCTATGAGACTCCACATCACTTTAGCCCTCTCTCAAATTCAATTTTATTTTGTTGGTTCTTTTTGATTAATTTTAAGAATTCTTTTGAAATTAAGCGATGACAAGCTGGTTGACGCGCAAACTTCAAAACCTAACTACCGGTAGCGGCGAACCGAGCTCTGGATATTCGGAGGTTATTAATGATTTGCAAAGGGAATTTAATGTGTCAAGTGAAAAATTGCGTGAAATCGCGGATGGCCTCAAGTGCGAAATGAGAAAGGGCTTGGAGCAAACCGGACAAACAGGTACGTCTATCTATTATTTTCTATTTTAATTGGTTCCCTACTCCTGCCACATAGTTAATTACATTTTGCTATCGATTAGTTGCAATGGTACCCTCTTATGTTACTGGGCGACCGGACGGCAAAGAGCAGGGAAGATATCTGGCCCTGGATCTTGGCGGCACAAATTTGCGTGTGTGTGAGGTTCATCTCTCTGGAGATGGTAAAGTTTCCATGAAACAGCAAAAGTATACCATATCTCAGGAGTTGCAAACTGGTCCCGTGCGAGATCTCTTTGATTATATGGCCACTTGTATCGACAAATATGTTACGGAGCATTCTTCTATGGAAACTCGAGAACTTCCAGCGACAAAGCTCGGGTTCACATTCTCTTTTCCTGTTCTACAAACCGCATTGGATCGAGGAACGCTTATTCATTGGACGAAGGGATTCAATTGCTCAGGCGTGGAGGGCAAAGACATCGTCGAGTTGTTAAGAGACGCTTTGAGCCGCAAAAATGTGCCTGTCGAGGTACTGGCACTGGTGAACGATACTGTTGGTACCCTCATTTCCCAAGGTTACAAGGATCCAAACACACTGCTTGGCGTCATCCTTGGGACTGGAACTAATGGAGGTAAATTTTATTTGACGACCGGACTAGCACAAGAATGTATACTAACACATATGCGTATCTGCTTAGCTTATTTTGAAAAAATCTCGAACATCAAAAAGCTCACCAATACTTCGCTCAACCCAGACGATACTATGGTGATTAATATGGAGTGGGGTGCATTTGACAATGAACGTCGTGTCTTGCCGGTCACAATGTTCGACAATAAATTGGACCGGAAATCGGTCAATCCACGCAAGCAAACGTTCGAAAAACTAGTGTCCGGCATGTATCTTGGCGAGATCTCCCGTAATGTCATTTTACACTTGATCGATCGAAACATTCTCTTCGACGGATATAGTTCTGCTGATTTGAACAAGATGTGGAGTTTCGAAACAGGTTATATGTCGATAATCGAGAATGATAAAAGCGCTGACCTGACCGAGACCCAGCATATACTTGAAAACACTCTGAGCTTACCTAAGACGTCTCTGGAGGAGCGGCGCATTGTGAAAAAGATTGTAGAATTAGTGGGCACCCGTGCCGCACGCCTTGCTGCCGCAGCATTTGTTGGTGTCACCGAACATTGCAACTCAGTCGAGAAAGGATGCTCGATTGGAATCGACGGCTCACTCTATCATCACTATCCAGGATTCCGCGAGCGAGTGCGGGCTGCCATGCGAGAGTTGCTCGGCGAAAAGGCTGAAAACATAAAGCTCACTGAGGCATCAGATGGTAGTGGCATTGGGGCAGCTATCATTGCTTGTTTGGCTAACAAGGCTTGATGATAGCAAGTTTTAGGGTTGTTTTTGGTTGAATACTTTTTTGTACAATTGAGTTAAAAGAAGAGAATACTATTAAGTTCTCAAATGATTCTAACAAAAGAATAAATTCATATTATAGAGTACTTTTCTTCAATAACTTTTTATTGGACAAGTGAAAAACAACTGTTCAAGAATAGAGAAAAAATGTGATTTACTCCTCGTCCTCCTCACCCTCACCACCCTGAGCAGACTTTTGACGCTTGCGCTTCACGCGACCAGCACGGCCACCACCGTAGGGCGAAGTGAGAGCAAAGTCGATGTGCTTCTGCGAATCCAAGCGAACAACAAAGCTCGGGATGTTCACCATCTGCCGGCCAACGCTGAAAAAATCAACAGAGGCATCATGAGTATGGTAAATAACCATGTAACAAAGCACGAGATGACAAAACTTACCGGATATGGCGTTGCCTGATGAGGACGCGAGCATGATGGATCGATTTCGCAAGACCAAGTTTGAACACTTGGGTCTGCAAGCGGCGCTCCAAAAAGTCCTCAATTTTGAGGGAAAGCACGTAATCGAGCTTCATCTTGGATTCGTCCAAAACGCCAATGCGCACAAGACGACGAATAAGAGCATTTCCTTCGAAGAGACGACGAGGGTCCTTCTCTTCAAGAGTGAGCAGCTCACGAGCAGCACGACGGATCTTGGAGAGGGTGTAGCCAACTCGCCAGACCTCGCGCTTATTGCGCAGTCCGTATTCACCAACCAGCTTCAACTCGTGGTCCAGACGCTCGGACTCGAACGGGCGACGGGGAACCTTGTAAGTCTTAGAGCCTAGTAGAAATAAAGAGGCGTAGAATTAGCAAATGTGGTTGGAAAAAGAGAATATGTAAATCGAAATAAAATTATGATTGGGGTAAGATGATATTAGAATAGTGCGGAATGGTATGAAAGTATATATAAAAAATATAAAAGATACATCGAAAATTATCACGCTTATTCTCATCAGAGCAAGCATGAAGGTGATATTAAATCCTGGATTATTGATGAATATTATACTATAAAGAGAACACATACAGTTTCTCGGAACCTTCGGCATGCTGGCTTTCGACTAGTAAATTATTGCACTTACGATGAAGTGAGGCAGTCGAGGAAAGAGGGGGAAAACAAAAAAGTACTCGCAACCAAAGTCTTTATTTACACATCTCGAGAATAGGAATTCTTTGATTGGGCGATTCGAGTGACGTCGACACCAAAAAAATTTTCTCTAGTTTTGTTTGTATAGCGAGGGCATCATGAAATAGGTTTCCTCCTCTCTTCCCGTTCTCATTTTTTTCAGTTTGAAGAAAGAGAAAAGGTAAACATATTTTTGGACAATTGAATTAACAAAGAGATGCTAATCTTATCTATGATATTCACTCACCGTAGAATACAACATGCCGCATTCGTTCGGTTACCGCGCTCGCACTAGGCACATGTTCTCCCGGGATTTCCGGAAACATGGTCCCGTCAAGCTCTCTACCTACCTCAAGACCTACCGAGTTGGCGATATTGTTGACATCAAGGCTGATGCCGCCATCCAGAAGGGCATGCCTCACAAGTTCTACCATGGGTATATTTTCTACATTCTCGGATCAGGTTTTAAATTGCTCTAATCTATATTCCTTTCTATTTGCTCTCTATAGTCGCACTGGTGTTGTCTACAACGTCACCCCTCACGCCGTTGGTGTGATTGTGCACAAGCGCGTTGGCAACCGCTACCTTGAGAAGCGTGTTAACATCCGCATTGAGCACATCAAGCACTCCAAGTGCCGCTTGGACTTCTTGCGTCGCGTTAAGGACAACGCTGCTAAGCTCAAGGAGGCTCATGAAACTGGCGTCAAGGTTAATCTTAAGCGCCAGCCCGTGACCCCCCGTGAAGGTCACAGCGTCTCTACATTCAACAATGTCCCAACTACCATCACGCCGGTACCTTTCGAGACCCTGCTCTAATCCAATTTTATGCTTTAAGATAACATAAATAAAAACGAGTGCGTGTGAATGGGATAGACTCCCGATAATTATTCCTTTAAAAACTGAGATAAAACCATAGACTCTTTCATACAACCCTGCTTCTAAAGGATATAACATTTATTTAAACAACGAGTATCAACTAGTATCATACTTGGAATCTAATATAAGCTAAACTTTAAGTAAAAAATACACTAAACAAATAATAAGTTGCTAAGAGCTTATGAAACACAATATATATCAAAATCACCGTCCAGCATCAATCTCTTTTCTTGCGACAGCTATTTGCTCTAAAGTGTTTTGCTGCTCTTTCACTGCTAATTGCTCCAATTGACGTAGTGAGCCTTCAACATGCGCTTTGAATTTGATCAGATCTTCTAATATCTGTATAATTTCCTGCGTCGCCATCTCTCTCAACTCGTTTGCCTGCCGTAGTAGCACATCATACCTAAATTGTCACGGTGTTAATGTGTTTTAGCTCTAAGTATAACCTAATATCAAGATTCTCTGAATCTTACTCAATCGTCACTTTTTGTACTTTCTGTTGACTTTGAAGTAGAGTGGTTGCCCCATCGATTCGCATCCGCTGTAATTCCTGCTCCAGCGCTTCAATTTCCTGGTTGCTAGCTGCATTCTCGGCGGCTACAACTTCACGCTCTTCAGTATATTGTTGGGTTAGATGGCGAACTCGTCCCTCTAAGCGAGATAGTTCCTCGACCTTATCAGATACTTGTTCTGAAAGACGATCGACGATGTCTTGCAAATGGAACGATTCCTCTTGTGTTTTATGAAGGGCAGTATTGAAATTAACACGCAGTTTTTGCAAGATAGGCTAAATGAGTAAAATACACTGATTCGTAAGCGAAAATAACGAATACGTTTAGAAATATTCCTAACCTTGACCGCGTTTCGTAAATCCACTGAAATCATCTGCTCTGATCCTATTGCATTAGTGTCAAGCGCAAGCTCATAATCTCCCCCACCGGCATTCGCTGCAGAAGAAGGAATTAGGCATATACTATATGCTATCTCGTTGTATCTTTGCACAGCTCGATCCACCTAAATAATCATAGGAATCATTTGAATATACATCATGAAAATTTAATATCTTGACGATATTCACCATGCTAAGTTTGGATTGAAACTCCCGTTCTTTTTCCCAGATCTGCTTATTCAATTCCTCGGATTTTACGGCAACTTCATTCAAACTTTTCATCAACTGTTCACGCTCCACGGTCATTCGATCGACATCGGCCGGGGAAACCTCTTGTGAGTCAACCTTTGCTTGCACTTCATTCTTTTCGCTATCAAGTCGTTCGAGTTCAGATTCTATTAAAGGATATGTGTATTAGAAAAGATTAGATTTCAAATTCACTGAGTATACAAATTACCGCTTATTTTTAGTTCATTTTTCAACTCTTCGTTCACCTCAGTGAGTTTCTGTTTTCTTCCCTGGAGTTTCTTGATATATTGCAGAAATTTCTCCTTATCAGATTGGAGCGTAGCTCGTTCTTTATCCAATTGGACTAAGGGCGACTATAAAAAGATGTCAATATTTTACTATTTCAGAAAGAAAATTAAAACTAATACCTCTGTCTCGTTCATTTGCTGCAGTTCGGCTAGGAGCGACTGGCTCTCTTTTTGCAACCGTTCGATTTCTTGTATTGTGTGCTCATTTTTTCGATCTAATAATAATCATACAATTATGAGGTGATATAATTTATATAAAATAATGATATTTATATTGAATATACCAAATCTTGCTGCTAGCTCTTGCTCCATTTCATCAAAATCATTATTGCCAACATCCATCCAATATCCATACGCTTTGGCAAGGTAGTCAAAAAATATCTTCTCTGGAGAATCGTCAAAGTTCATTTCATTGATTTTGGGATCAATCTTTTCAACGGACTATACGATTCAATGAATCATTAATATGCCTTTCTTAAAGTGTAATATCAGTGCTAAAGTACCATTATCAATTGCACCATCCAATCAAGCATTGCTAGTATAATTGGCCATGAATGCATCGAGCCGACCGCGTAAAGAGAAGACCTGGAAATTTGATCTGCAAATGGGTATCTAAGTATGATTGAATGGGGTAAATTGCATGTATATAATATACCATCAAAATAGTAAAACATTTACTTGATACCCTTAAGTAGAGCAGGCACCTCCTCTTCGAACTTCTTTTGAAATACATAGTGCGGGTCAAGCTTTGCATAAAGAAACTTAAAGATATTCTGAAAATCTTTGAGGGTAGGTTGTGAAAGTGTCTTTGTAGAGACTGCTTGAGTGTAACCTGATTGCGCAAGAAAATTAATTATGTTGCGTATAGCCTTGTGCTGAAAGGATTTGTCGCGCACAGGGCGTGGATCTTTGCTAGGAGTTCCGCCTGAACCTATTGAATTGACGATACCTACGCTAGACGGTCGATGAAATGCACTAGAACGTCTGTTCATATGCAAAATTGATGTAGTATTGTACATTTTAGGAGATTGGATATCTAATATTACCTGACAGACATCATTGATGGACGCGTTACAGTAGTCCTTCCAGCCGAGGGTGGAGGTGGAATGGAAGATTTGAAAGCGTTCGACTCAAGTGCTATTGTTGTTCGTCTAGCTGTTGAAGGAACCGGAATGCCAGATTCCGGCCCAAGTGTAGTCCGTCGCGACCATGGTTCCATGTTTTGAAATCTTCAAAAAGTGAGAATACAGAAATTTTAACAAAATCGCAATTTTACGCGTTCCTAATTTTCTACGTCACCTTTAATATACAATCGCGAAATACATGTGCTCTATATGGAATCTTGAATAAAATGAATGCTGTAAGAACCATCAAAGCTGTACTTATCGATCTCAGTGGGACACTTCATATTGACAAAAAGGTGGTAGATTCTACTTCTATTTACAAGAACACTTTATTTTTAACACATTTATTTCTAGCCGATAGAAGGAGCAATTGAGGGGCTAAAGAAACTAAGGAGTTCGGGAATTCCTGTAATTTTAGCATTACTCGAGTTTTTCGTTTAATTATCTGTCAGCTAATTCTCATTTTATTATTTTTTATAGTTCAGGTGCTTATTATTTGTATCCTGGAATTAGTGAATAACTATTTAAAATGTAACATAATATTATTTTCAGGTTCTGTACGAATACAACCAAGGAAAGTACGCAGAGTTTACTTAAAAAATTGAACTCCATCGGATTCGAAGTACACCATCACGAGGTATTGTCCTATAACTTTTAATTGTATATTGTGTACATTTCAACATATTTTGTCTAATAAGTTATTTTTACTCGTATGATAGTTGTTCACTTCGCTGAGTGCCTGTAAGAACATCATTCTCACACAAGGCTTAAGGTAGAGCACTTTTATCCTATAGCATATTTTTCGTTTCAATTGTAGCATTTATTATCTAGGCCACTATTGCTTTTAAATGATGAGGCTCTGGAAGATTTTCATGATGTACCTTCCAATGGTCCATATGACTCTGTAGTAGTTGGACTCAGCCCCAGCAAATTTAATTACGAGACACTTAATCAAGCTTTTCGCATTTTACTTGACGATAAAGCTCAGCTTATCGCAGTTCACAAAGCCCGCTATTTTGCAGAGAGCGACGGTCTATCATTGGGGCCAGGCGCATTTGTTTCTGCTTTAGAATACTCGACAGGAAAAGTTGGAAAAATTGTTGGAAAGCCAGGTGCGTTTATAGATTTATCTTGACCAACATAAATTAGCTTGATTTATAGCTTCTTATTCTAGAAAAAAGTTTCTTCGAGATTGCCATAAAAGACCTGTGAGCTTATCGAGAGTTGATAAATTATGCCTAAAAATCAGGCTCACTCTTGGAATTTGCTTAGGGATTGTCTGGATTCCCCGGAGAATGTGGTTGTCATCGGAGATGATATACATGCTGACTTAGGAGGCAGGTGCAAGAATTGATAATCAACAATTCAATGTTAATGCTAACATTTGAATTTAAAGGCGGTGCAAAGGAGCTAGGTCTAATTCGCTATCTTGGTAAATACCTTACGTATATTCACCCTTATATTTATGCTTACCCTGTCGATCATTTCTACTAGTGCGGACGGGAAAATATCGCAAAGGAGACGAGAATAAATTTGAAGGAGTGGACGGAGTTTTTGAAAATTTTGGCCAAGTGGTTGAACATATTATACAAACGAATAAATAGTATTCGATGTATTGTTCTCTCTACAATAACACTTAATTTCGAAATCATAATCTCAATCATATGAATAAAATGTAGAAAGGCTCTCCTTTGATTCTATTCACTACGGCTCATCACTCCTTCCTTGTCTACGAGTGCATTTGTATAGTTGTGACACTCCATCCACACTCCAACACTTACTAGAGCACTGTATCACATAAAGAATAGCGGATAGGTTTGATAACCCTTCTTCGTACATAGTGACGATCTATCAATTGTGTATAGCACTAGTATAATGCAACAATTACAAAACTCGAATTCATTTTGCCAGAGATGGATCTCCCTCTCGGGTATTATTGGCCATGGGCCCAGTCCACATCTTCAAGTCTAGAACAACTTGAATTTAAATCTCGGCTCATGCAAAAGAAAAAGAAGGTGCACTTCTCCCTACAAAAAACCCGTCTGGTGAAAACTGCTAGAAAACGAATAGGAGCATGTAGAAAAGGTGGAGGAGGTTCGCGATTCCCTATAATTTTT